>NC_080539.1:58794785-59098952 GCF_028640845.1 Ahaetulla prasina
TTTACAAATCTGATTTTATATGTGAAATATTCCACAACTGAACTATTTCTAAAATATGCAGTGATTTCAAAGCTCCATGCTCCTTCTCCCCATCAGCAAATCAGCAGTTTTTCAAAGATATCTGGATAACCTAGGAATATGACATTCACATTCACCACTGTGTCGAGATTCAAGGATTCTCTCTTTGGAGACAGCACCATTAATAAGAAAGATATGGTTCACTATCTTGGGTATTCTTCAAAGTGTTATTAATTAGGTAGAAAACGTTTCCCTCTGGGATACAGAAAGATACCTGCTACCATTATGGCCCAGAAACTAGAGCAAATTTACAGCAGCCAAGGTAATTGTAGCTTCCATTATCAACTTGCCAAGGAGAAGCTCAGAAAGGTTTTAGATTATGATCTTTTTCACAATATTTTGATTGTAATCTGCTAAATTAAAGAAGACCTCTGCTATCTTATGAGATCATGGGACAAAATGCAGATTGTATCCATTTTAATCAAAAGAACAGCCATTTCTTTCTTCTTTTATTAAATAGGGAATTCAGGACATGCAGTAGTGAAATCTAATGAGACCAATGATCCCTCAGGTGATTTTCCCCAAGCCTAGAGTCTTCCAGTTGAGTACAGATACCACTACAGGTAATCCTACACTGACAACAATGCATTTAATGACTGTTCAAAGTTACAATGGCACTGAAAAAAAACAGGACTTATGGCTATTTTTCACACTTACGACCACTGCAGCATTTCCATGGTCATGTGATCAGAATTCAGATGCTTGGCAACTGGTTCATATTTATGACCAGGTTCACTTAACAACCATGTTACTAACTTAAGAATTGCAGTGGTTCACTGAGCAACCGTGGCTTTATTTAAAAAAAATGTATGAAGAGAAAAGTATATGTTTTTTTTCTCTGAGCATATACAGTACTTGGCAAGTGTGTGTGGATGTGTGTGTGGATGTGTGGATGGGTTCACGCATTTCAGAGGCAGACAGAACATGTTATTTTTTAAGACTCATTTCAAAAATAAGTTTGCAACAAAACTGACAAAAAGCAATGCAGCAGCGATATCTGACTAGTTTTGACATCTTTGGAGTCATTCTGATCTTTCCATAAGAAACGTATTAAACTAATTTTTTATTTATACCCCTTATATTTTATTTTTAAATGTAAAAAAAATGCATATTATTTGCCAGTGTACTTGGAATATCTCCTGAAGATTTAAAAAACAAACAAACAGAAGCTATATATTATCTCAGTGAATGAAAATACCTTCAAATATCTGTTCTGGTCTGTTAGATAAATACATATTTATAAATAGCTTCTAAAATGTGTATTATTTACCCAGTGGACTGTAATGGCTCATTCCATGCCTATATACTTAAATACATAATTACCCAATGTAATAAAGTCATTATAATAGTATTCTCTAGGGGAAGAAAAGGAAAGAAGACAAAACAGTAGATCTCCATAAAAATAATTTTAACCTATTATTTTAATTTTTGCTTTAAAATTTATGAAATATTTGCATAATGATAGACCATCATTTCTAAGTTTTCAGGCTACAGCAACAAAAATCCAGACTTAATATTTTCCATTATACAATGGCTGAATAGTTCCAATTTGACTTACTCAAGAACACAGGTTTATCGCAAGTTCTTACCACAAAGATGTCAAAAAAAAAATGTTGAGTTGATATTTCTGAAAAGCAAGGGCTAAAATACATGTTAGAATGATTCACATTGCCCTACTTTTCACTACATCCTGACAAAATCAAGACTTTGGGTCACAGCAATGTGTCAAACTCTCCAGCAGTATCTTCTGTTAAATCACCATCAGCTAAGAAGAAAGCCCGGCATATTTTGGTTGTGTTACTATGCAAATACAATTCTCCCATTATGTGATAAAGCAGATAAATGAAATGAAAGCTGAGGAATGGGGCAGTGATTGAGCTGAGAAAAAAAAATGGTGGAAACATTTTTGTATACTTCCTAGTGCTAATGTGAGCTATTAAGCACAATACTCATTGATATGTAAATGTGAATCTTTAGTTTGAAGACCAGATGATTAATTCATCCTGCATGATGATCACTGTATTAAAAATCTATACCAAATGAACCATTTGGTTCTGTACATATTAGTTGTACTGGAGCAGTAGTAGGATATATCCCCTTTGCACAGCTGAACAATATTTCTGAATTCCTGAAAACATGCGATTATTACTCAGATGCTTGTGTTTCTGCCAATTTTTTCAATTAGGTTCATTATTGATTTGAAACTAAACACACTGTGGTGGTATGTAAATTGGTTAGACACTGAGCAAAAGGTTCGATCTCTGAGCTTTCTAACCATATGATTTTATACATTTTTTCCAACTATGTTTTTACAGACTTTGAGAAATAAAAACGGAAATTCAAGAGGCTTTTATAAGTCTTAATTGAACAATGTAACACGAGGTTCAATTACGTGAAAAAAATGCAGAGTTATATGAGATTTTGTTGCATTAGTTACATAATTAATTAGATTTATGTAGCTGCCCAGTTCCAAAAAAGGTAACTCTGGGTAGCATACAATAATCGGATTGAACCAAAAGTACATAAAAAACCCATCATTATACCACATAAAAAGTCATCATTAAAAAAAGACAACATTATAAAAAAGTTTAAAATATGCAAACTACATAGAAAGTGAAAGTATGAACTACAATGGAACCATCTCAGAATGTCTCCAGTTTTCTGGGACCCTCAGGCCTTGTGATAATTCCAAGTCCTGAGGAACTTCCAAAAAGACGGAGCTAACCTGACTTCAGAGGGGAGAATGTTCCATAAGGTAGATGCCAGAACAAAGAAGGATCCCCTCATGGGATGCACCAAATATTACGTCCCTGGCAGATAGTACACACAATACAGTGGTGGTATTCAGCTGGTTCTATCAGATTCGGGCAAATCGGTAGCGGTGGCAGTAGGAGGCTCCACTCACCCACCTGGACATACGTCCCATTTTTGATGATCTGCGCATGTGCGGAAGGCTCTGGGCATGCAGGTGGTGGAACGTGTGAGTAAAGCGAGAGCATGTGTGTGCTCACATTTGTGAACCGTTAGCAAAGCTAAGTGAATACCATCCCTGGCACAATATGTCCTTTCTGCCAAATCTAATGGGATGGGCTGAAACAATCATGGAAAGGCAGTCACTCATATAACCATTCCCATGCCATGAAGGGCTTTAATGGTTAAAACCAGCACCCAACTGGACCTGAAAACAAATGCTACCCAGTGTAGCTTATGGAGCAGAGAAGCACACATAAGTGCCTGTGTCAATGTATTCTGATAGTTGAAGCTTCCATATATTCTTCAAGGGCAGCCCCTTATAGATAGCATTACAAAGTGCAATATGGGAAAAACTAGAGCAGGATTGATGATCAGCAGAACTTCCCAATTCAGGAAAGGGGTGCAACTGCACACAAAATGAAACCATGCAAAGGCCCTCCTAACCACAATTGCCACCTGTTCATCAAGCAGAATTTACTAGTCTGGAACTACTCCCAGATTGTGCAATGGATTGGTCTGGGACTCTGCCATTCCACCCAGCACCAAAGAGAGCATAGTAGGCACTAAATCACAGAACCACTCAGTCTTACCACTATGCTCATTTTCTGAAGAGCCCTGGTGGCATAGTAGTTAGAATGCAGTATTGCAGGCTAACTCTGCTCTCACACCAGGAATTCAAACCTGAGCAGCTCAAGTTTAACTCAGCCTTCCACCCTTCTGAGGTTGGTAAAACGAGGAGCCTGATTGTTGGGGGTAATACACTGATATTTGTAAAGCCATGGAATGTTATATAAATGTAAATGTTATTGCTATTGCTATTCCGATTAAAGAAAAGACAGGCTACAAATATTTTTTCAAGACAGCTTGAATGGTTTCTTCCCCAAAATGGATGAGTAGATTTATACAGATAATAAATATCCTTGCATCCATCAAAAGATCAAAAGAAAGTCCATTAGCAGACCTTCTATTAAAATGAAACTTTACTAATGCAATTTGGAGCCACCAGGTCTGGGGGTCAGCAGGTGTGGCTGAACCTATGCAATAATTATGCTGATTTATCCCTGTTGATTGTGTTTTTACTGTTTATGCATGCATTGTTGTTTCCTAATAATAATATATTTTATATTAATAATATATTTTATTTTTTTGCTTTTTTAAAAAAAAAATATTGTCAGCTATCCAGTCATGAATCTGAGATGGGCACACATATAAATTTAAATAAATAAATAATGGGAATACGTCCTCTGTTTCAAATGTTAGGCATATTGACATTGTTTTTCATATTGTTTAAATGGCTAGAAAGCAGAAATAATCCCGCCTGTGGCTGACAAGTAATTCTTCACACTGTTCCATAATCTACTTCATTTATACAACTGCTTTGCCAGGAAAACAAGGAAAACATCCTCGTGCCAAGACTGAATTACAAAACAAGGAAAAATTTCCCTATGCCAAGAGTGAATTACATGCAGCAATTGCTGAGTAGTTCAGATTTTCATAGCTGCAAAGTCTACATTCCGTATCCCTGACATTTCCACTAGCTAAAGGACTCATTGGGATTTGGCTTCCTAAACAAGTGAACCCTCCTGCCACAGAAACCTTTTACCTAATTTACACTTAATTTATTTGGAAAATCAAATCAAAAGGCTGCTGTGACCAAAATTACTCTGACTGTGGTTGCTGCTGGGAAAATTTTTGCAGCATTTTGCCAGCATGTAACCTACCCCAGGGGACACAGTGGCTCAGTGGCTAAGATGCTGAGCTTGTCGATCAGAAAGGTCGGCAGTTCGGCGTTTCGAATGCCTAGCACCGCGTAACAGAGTGATTTCCCATTACTTGCTTCAGCTTCTGCCAACCTAGCAGTTCGAAAGCATGTAAAAATGGAAGTAGAAAAATAGGGACCACATTGGTGGGAAGGTAACAGCGTTCCGTGCGCCTTTGGTGTTTAGTCATGTTGGCCACATGACCACGGAATTGTCATCAGACAGTGCTGGCTCTTCAGCTTAGAAATGGAGATAAGCACTGCCCCCTAGAGTCAGGAATGACTAGCATGTAGGTGCGAGGGGAACCTTTACCTTTACCTTTAACCTACCACATATATGTCTTCTTGCTTTTTTCTAATGGGGGTGAGAATGGTGAATGGCGTGACTGTAAAAGAATCATATCAGTGGCTAGGAAAGTGTAAAAATAGAAGATCCAAACTTCAGATTGATTTATCAATTTGAACATATACTTTTCTGAAGGTCAAATGTAGAAAAACCTAGTTTCAGTTCACTAATAATCTGTGCTGGGGATGTGTGATGCCCTCTCAAGGAATCATCCTAAGCATAGATTTCTAAAAGAATCCATCACAAAGCATTGTCTTTCTGGTTATATAACAGTTTCTCAATTGTTCACACTCTGGCTGACTGTTTCTATGTAGGCTCAGCTGCAATGCAATGTCTTCTGTATAGTGCTAGATATACAGAGAACCTAATTCTCAATTCCACTGAAGCAAATCAATATTTGTGGAGATAGGTGATATTTGGAATTAGGAAATGTGATCAGGTAAACTTGAAAGTTAACATGTCAAGCGAATAAATATGTAACCAGAATGTAAAATTGATGCTTCGATGTTTCTGAGGATGCTTGATTATTTCCAGATTAAAATATATCAAATAAATATTGTAGCAGAACTACATTCAGGGAATTGTTATACTTTAATAGAAAAAAAATATTACAAACATGCACATTTTAAATTATTCATAAAACAATTCAGTCTAAAAGTGTAAAAAAAGTATTTACTATCACTGTAAATAAGTGTTGGTAATAACATGCTTTAAGTCATAAACTCAAAAGTTCTTAGAATTTTACCAAGTGGTTTAAAACAAAGTAGATAAGACAGGAAATCCAGACACAGCACATGATATTAAAAAGACTATTTAGGTTTTAGGTAAAAATTACATCCACGTGATTCTATCTGGTGATGCACATTTCTCAGTGAGTTAATTAGTACTTAAGAATAATTGAAAAACCCAGTGATGATTTCTGCCACCCATGTCCACATGGACCCATGTATTGTTTCTGCAATGGCAATGAAGATGGTTATTGTGGACTCCAGTTACAACTCGGAAGAGAAAAGTATTTATAGGTTTCTGGTTATATAAGCACTCACTTTCTGTTGAGTGTTTTGTTTGATAAAAGAGATGTTCTTTAGTTCGTTTGTTAAACTATAGGAGACATAATCTAATCAGAGTACATTTTATTTAAAAAAAAGTTAAAGTCCAGAAGATATACTTTGGCAATAAGATATATATTTTGCATTAAGGACACAGAGAACTGGAATCTATTCCTTTCTAAATGTTGCTGAATTGCAACTTCCCAAACCACATAATTAATAGTGGGAGATGCTGAAAGTTATACTTTACAAGTACATAATAGTGTTAATGGAGAGAGAAAGAGATTTAGAAACCAGATTCAACTTACATAGAGAGATGAACATAAATATATTGGTTGACAGAACCAATTCTTTTCAAGAAATATTCTGGCTAGAAATTTTTAAAAATCAGTAAGTCAAAGAGTAGATTTGATAGAAAAGCTAATACCAGTTACAGACAGCAGATCAAAGTGCAAGCAAGGAGAAAAGAAGTTGGTAAAACCCACTGGGTCAAAAAAGTAGGAAGAGGATTGCAATAATGTAGCAGCAGCAGTGAGATTCTAATTCAATGACAGAGTACATGCTTTGCATGCATATGTTTATTTAGTGTTTGGCATCTCCAAAATCCATTTACAGGTGAAGGATAAGATACTTGCTTGAGAGTCTGAAAAACTGCTACCAATGAAAAAGAACAGTATGGAACTATATAAGCCTGTGGTCTGACTAAGGGAATGTAAATATGCAAAGACTATGATTTGGGAAGCTTTGCCCTCTAGATATTAAATTACAACTCCCATTATTGCTAACCCCCATGGCCAAGAATCAGGAAAGGAAGGCACTATTGTCCAATGATATCTGGAGAATTCACATTCCTCATTTAGAAGCTGTTAATTAGAAAATTGCTATTTGACGAGGATTTGCTGTGAAATATATGTGAACAAAAGAATTACATTTTCCAGAATTTTGCCATCACCAAATTCCCTTCAAAAGTACTGTATGAATTAAGCTAATATAGGAGATTTTCAAGTATTAGCAATTGCTCAAGTTGACTTACTATTAACTCTATTTTACAATCATTTAGTTAGAATGAGCTGGAAAGCACCTCGGAGGTCTTCTAGTCCAGCCCCCTGCTCAAGCAGGAGAACCTATACCATATACTTACGTCAGACAAGTTATTTATGCCCCCATTTTCAGGTAATAAATAATATAAAAAGAATCTGTGCAAGAAGGCAATATATAATAACTCAAAAATTCAGGTAATTCTTTTGGATACATGCCATTAAAATGTTGAACTCCCACCCCAATAATTGCATCTTATTTGTATCTTATTTGACATAAGAGAAATCATATTACATATTGACTTCTGTACATACAAAATAAATATCAAAGTTCATCACCTGACGAACAAAAAAAGTTACATTTAGCTTAAGGTAAATGTAAACATTGAATAAAATAGACCATTTAATGGAAAGCCACACACATTCAAGGTAAGACAAAAGAGCTATTAATTAATCCTTAGGATGCACAAGAGGCAATCAATTATCTCAAATCCCTGATCAATTAGAAAAGGGAAACGATGTGAATTTCTATATCTTTGGGATGGGGGAAGGATGATTCAATCACTATTAGGTCATCTACAGTTTTATCCTGTCTTCTTTATAAATGGCTATACACTAAATAAGTCATGGGCAAAAGAGAAAATGTATTAGTTAAAAACCTTAATTATCTGAACACTTAGGGCAACAAAAAATCACTCCTTGGCAAACATATACTGAAAGAGATGACATTACCATCTATCATTTTGCTTCAAAAGAGCTGGTACAAGTTTCTTGATACAAAGAAATCTCTCTTCTAAATAAGATATAAATAAGACTTTATTCTTTTCTTTTAAAAGGAATACAGAAGTCTCTCTCTCTCTCCCCCCCACCTGTCTCTCTCTTTGCATGTATTTATAGCTAACTATGTATGTATCTATCTATGTTTGTATGTAGGCAATGGACACATATATGTTCATGAGCATATAAGCCAATTTTCATGAAATAACATACCCATCAAACTCATATCTCAGTTCTTGATGCAAAAATGTCATTTTCTGGAAAGAACTTGTAATTTTTTGTGCACGTTCCCTCTCTTTCTTACACATACACATTAGAGAAAAAGACACAGAAAGCAGTGTCCATTTGAAGCTTGTCTATGAACTTTGCATGAACCGCCAGAAATAATGTAGTGTGATGACAAGCCAGTTATACCTTCCACTAAATTTGCTGTCTGGAATGAACTGAAATAGTGTTTGGTTTGTGTAATTACGTCCATCTATCTTTATATTCCAGCGGCATATCGCAAATTGAAAATACTAAAAATTGACTGTTGGTTCTGATATTTAATGATTGCCAAAGACAAGACAATGATTTATTGGTTACTTACTGATGTGACACATTTGCATCTTATTAGACAGAGATTACTATTCTTTAAAATGCGGATGAGGCCTGATCATGTCTGATGGATTGATTTGATTTGCAAATGTAATCAAACTAATAAGAGGGAAAAAATGAGCAATAATGCCTTGTTTTTCAACTGGCAATCACTCCCCTGCCAACAACCCTGATATCCCTGACTAAGCAGCCTTCACACAGTCTTCCTGTCTCCTCAAATAAACAAAGGGAAGCAAAGAGGCTGATAAGATGATAACAAGCCATCTATCCTAGAACAGGCGCTCCAAAACTATACAGAGGCGTTAAAAAAATTGTATTTTGGGAAAGCATGGAAATAACTGCAAACTGCACAATTTTCTTACACTTGAAACCTACTAAGTAGAATTAAATTTCAATTAGATTTTAAAATAAAACCTTCCTAGGTGCAGTCAGTAACTTTGGACAAAACAAACTGGTTAATCATACTCTTTATTTTTACCTTTTCAAAAAAACTGTTGCTGTGAGTGGAATTGCTATGATTCTCATTCACAAGCCTCAACTAAGTTTGTATGTATATATATATGCAGAGGATGAGGTGCATACAGGAAAGTACACCTGCCATGCTGTTCACTGTCTACCATTTCATACATGTATATGCTTGAGTTTAATTCTAAATGGTTTATAGAACTGATTGTAGGACATGTCGTTGCAGCTACTGTAGCTTTAGATCAAAGGAAAGGCCATTCTTAGCTTTGTGCATGAATCCAGTATGCATCATCCCGAGAACAGCCCTAAGTGGTGAACAGTTAAAAACAATTCCTTATAAAGGTTAAGGTAATAATTTCCTTGAATCCATGTAGCTATACAAATCTGACTTCTTTCAGGACATTTTTTTTCAATTTCCAAGGCTAGCTTATTACCCTAAGATTTCTTGATTGTCTCCCAGTATCCAAGTATTAATTAGATCCAATCCTGTTGCTGTTAAAAGCACATCTTTGGTTTTTTTTTTAATCTGATAAACATCCAAGGGTATGAGAAGGGTGGAGGGTGAAGGAAAAGTCAGTGCAGTGTAGACAGGGCCGGTGAATGGCGCAGGCTGGTAAGGCCTGTTATTAAGAACAGCCTGTTATTAAGAACACAAAGCCTGCAATTACTGCAGGTTCGAGCCCGGCCCAAGGTTGACTCACCTTCCATCCTTTATAAGGTAGGTAAAATGAGGACCCAGATTGTTGGGGGGGCAATAAGTTGACTTTGTAAAAATATACAAATAGAATGAGACTATTGCCTTATACACTGTAAGCCGCCCTGAGTCTTCGGAGAAGGGCGGGGTATAAATGTAAAAAAAAAATTAAAAAAAATTAAAGTGCTGGACCAGATTCAAATCTACACCCTGCAATGGTGTCTTAGAGCCATGAAGTTTTGTAGTTTCTATGTTGTAAGTCTGGTCTGTTTTATATGGTTCTTGTTAAAGGATTAAAATAAAGAAGACGAAACAATATGTTTGCCTCTTGAGCCCTGGAGAAAACATAGGTATTAAGTGGTAAGAAATAAAAAAAATAAAAATAAGCAATTCAGATGGGATGATAAATTCTGGAAAAACACTGAAATGAAATTGGATTTGGAACTATTTCAAGTCACAACTTTCTTGTGATAAATCATAAAAATGCTTGTTGTTTTTTCCCTAACAAAATTTCAGTAGTCTCTTAAATCTAGTTTATAGTGAAGCAAATTTTGGAGAATGACAATACTAATCCCAGGATTACATCTACTTTATTATTTTTTTTAGCCTTTCACAGATGGATCAATTTTCCAAAAAGGAGCTCAAAAGTGCAATGGCCAGATGGAACCCTAACCCAGTCCCCAAAATAGCAAACCACTCAAAGTATCTAAAGCAGTTGTCACAAGGCTTTATCACATCAACTCTTGCTGTCCTAGTTTCCACCATATACAAAATAAGACAAAGCAATAGGAGAGAGTAAAACCTTTCCTCTTGCTTGCTGGATAACTAGCAGCAGGATGTAGGTAAATACACAATTTGGAAGAATTCTAATTTTTATTACAAGAGAAGACCTAGGGATGATAGCAATCTCTTGCTTTTTTTCTTCTTTCATTAATCCAAAGTGCTGCTGATTCCCATTTCCAGCCGTATTCAAAAGACAAAGTAATGGCTTCTCTATGTCCCATATAAAATCTCTGGAAACAGAACTGGTTATCATCTTCCAGGATCATTAGAATCTACCATTCACAAGGTGCACAATAAGAAGCATTCAGTTGTAAGTAACTTGCCAAGCATGCCTTAGAATTAATAAAGTTTAATAAGATAAGACCACAACCATCCATGGCTCCGTAACCATCCATGGTTCTCTTCACTTCACAATAAGACATTCCCTTGAAAAGGAATCACACAGCCTATTTATTTTTAATTTAATTTATTGAAGAATCAATTAAGGTAATAAATTGGAGGAGAGGGGATTTTCTAACAGAACTGGGATGGAGAACTGGGAATAAACTACCTGAAAATAAATTGATTTCAGGTGAAATAGAAGGGGACTGACACTCAATGAAAGTATTATTTTATGAAATTGATACAAAATTTTGGTTTTGGGCCAGTCCTTCTCTCTCAGCCAAACCGCACCTCAAAGGGTTGTTGTTGTTGTTGGGAAAATAGGAGGAAGGATGCTTGCCGCCTTGAGTAATTAATAACATTATAAAATTAAATGGGTGGGATATAAATAAAATAAAAAAGTGTGTAGTGGCTGTCTCTTTTAGTAATTTATAAGTAATGTCATATCCTCCTCTCTTCCTTTATTTTGTGTAAGAGTCAGGGGTGGTATTCACTTACTCTCCCTACCAGTTTGCAAATGTGAGTGTGTGCGTGCTAGCTTTGCTCACATGTGCCCTGTCCACACATGCGCCTGGCTGTCAGCCTTCGCTTCTTATTGATTGCTTGCTTTGCTTGCTATGGCTGTCATTGTAACGGGGGCGGGGGAGCTGCCTTGGTTATGGAGGGGGAGGGAGTGAGATGTCTTGTAACAGGAGAAGATTGGAGGAACTTTCCCGCAGCGTTTTCTCTGCAGCTGGGAGGTGTGCTGATAACCAGTCAAAGCCAATCGTCTGGGCATACCAGAAGGATGGGGCCATCTGAAGCTGCACCCCACATGACCCCCTGGAGGACTGTGGATTGTCTAATCCTGACTGGACTTGGGGGGAGGGCTTTGTGGACGTTTCATATATGTGATTTTCGTGCCTATTGCCTCAGAGCTTACTTTTCTTTGATTGTATTCAGTTCATATTCAGTAAAAGTACCTTTCTCTATGAAAATGGAGTTGGGATTTTTCTTTCTTGAGTACTGAAAGGAAACATATCTGACACCGGCCTTCCATGCATGTGCTTTGCTGGCACACGTGCTTTCCGTGCATGCACCCGGCCTCAAAAATGTGCCTAAATAGCATGACTAGGAGCCGGGGTGGGTGGGCAGGCCCACCCGCAATTTCTGCTACAGATTCGGGCGAATCGGTCCGAACCAGCTGAATATCACCTCTGGTAAAAGGGACTTATATTTCTAACAATTTCTTTCACAAACGTTTCTGAGGTTGACCAACTAAAGGGAAGGTATTAATAAAGACACAAATTGAATGGGGAAATTTGTTCCTTCAGATTCATAATTCAATTGTATCATATTTATAAGATATTTTCCATACATTGATTTCTGCATCTCAAGTTCCTAAAGGAATTTATGTGCAGATATCAATGTGTAAAGGATAATATTGAGTGTAAAAAAATATCATTCCTATTCTCTTGAAATTAAAAAAGTACTACTTTTGAAGCTTAAGTTGTTTGGATGTAGAATTAGACATACAGGTAGTCCTTGACTTACAACTCTTCATTAGTGACCGTTCAAAGTTACAGCAGCATTGAAAAATGTGATTTATGACCATTTTTGACAGTTATGACCTTTCTGGCATCCCCATGGTCATGTGATCAAAATTCAGCTGCTTGGCAACTGGTTCATATTTATGACTGTTGCTTTGTCACAAGGTTATGTGATCACCTTTTGCGACCTTCTGCAAAGGAAAGTCAATGGGGAAGCCAGATTCACTTAACAACCCTACTACTGACTTAACAACTGCAGTGATTCACTTAATAACTCCATCAATC
The DNA here is from genome assembly GCF_028640845.1 of Ahaetulla prasina. Lineage (NCBI taxonomy): Eukaryota > Metazoa > Chordata > Lepidosauria > Squamata > Colubridae > Ahaetulla > Ahaetulla prasina. The sequence continues at coordinate 58,807,539 of NC_080539.1, forward strand.
AGAAGAGAGCTGGAAGGGATCTTGGAGGTGTTCTAGTCCAACCCCTGCTCAAGCAAGAGACTTTACACTGTTTCAGACAAATGGCTGTCCAGTCTCTTCTTAAAGACCTCCAGGGATGAACTGCCTACAACTTCTGAAGGGAAGCTGTTCTACTGGTTAATTGTTTTCACTGTTAGAAAGATTCTCCTTAATTCCAGGTTCCTTCTCTCCTTGATTAGTTTCCACCCATTGTTTCTTGTCTTGAGGTTGTAAAATGGGGCAAAACTGACTTAACAAATGTCTCATTTAACAACAGAAATTTTGGGCTCAATTGTGGTCATAAATTGAGGACTACCTGTAATTTATTTCCACTGGAAATGCACCTAGAGGCTTCTCATTCAAAATATTTAGAAGTTTATAACTTGCAGTCCCAACTTGCCCTCCCCTCCCCCATATAACTACTGAAAGCCCTTTAAATTTTATTTATTTATTTATTTATTTATTTATTTATTTATTTATTTATTTATTTATTTTGTCACAACAGTATATACAAGCATAAGCATGAAAGTAACTATATAATATATAAGCATATATATATAAGCATAAGCATGCAATAACTATATTAATTGGATATAATGAAAGGAAACAATAGGACAGGAACGGTAGGCACGTTTGTGCTCTTCTGCACGCCCCTTATGGACCTCTTAGGAATGGGGTGAGGTCAATAGTAGACAGTTTTGGGTTAAAGCTTTGGGGATTTTGGGAAGAGACCATAGATTCAGGTAGTGTATTCCAAGCATTAACAACTCTGTTACAGAAGTCATATTTTCTGCAATCAAGATTGAAGCGGTTAACATTAAGTTTAAATCTACTGTTTGCTCTTGTATTGTTGTGATTGAAGCTGAAGTAGTCTTTAACAGGAAGGACATTGCAATAGATGATTCTATGAGTTAAACACAGGTCTTGTCGAAGGCGGCATTCAATAATAACAACTGAAGCTCTGCCCATACACATAGTGCACCCTAACCAGTGGTAGGATTCAAGTAAGTTAACAACCGGTTCTCTGCCCTAATGATTTCTTTCAATAACCAGTTTGTCAAACTGCTCAGAAAGTTAACAACCGGTTCTCCCGAAGTGGTACGAACTGGCTGAATCCCACCACTGGCCCTAACTATTCTGCATCATTGCCTGCAAATCCTTCTCCGGCACTTTGCATACAATCTTAGCCACAAAAAGATTAGCTATCTTTGAATAATCAGTATGGTTACTCTTGTTAATTAAGAAAGAGAATATGGTATGCCAGGTCTGAGAGAATTCAACGTTTCTTTATTTGTAATAACATTTACATTTTACTACCAGGAATGTGACATATAGTTGCGGTTTTCAATAAATCTAAATCATATTGAACACATTATCCCAGAACTTTTTAGGGCTGCATTGTTTAGTGAGTTTGTCCCTAACTTGCAAAAAGAAAATTGAAGAGCAGTAAGTTGTATATGCTATCAGCATTATGCTCTGCCAAAAACAAAGGTGACGTTTATTATCACAGTGTTTTTATAATTAGCACTGGATAGTAAAATAAAAACAAATTATAATTGATAGGGAGGTGCTGGGGAGAATCAGGTGATAGGTAGAACTCTTTCATGGTAGGGTTGGGAAATGTGTTTCAAACTGTAGGCCAAACACAGAACAGTCTTACAAATTAGAAATAATTATTCTGAAATGTTGCAATAATTTAATATCTATTTCTTTATATAACCTACAGTTTGGGCCACATTATTCCCAAATTTTACAATGAAAAATAGGAGAGAGAATGTAAAAACAAAGGGATAAACAATTCACACCAAACAAACAAAACCTTCCAACAGAAGCTCAACCAACATATTTCAAATCCCAATCTTATAGCTTGTATTTAGAATTCAACAATGAAAATATTTCAATATTTATTTTTATTTATTTGCTGGACTATAATAGAGGTGTCAGTCTTGTTCCCCTGATGGGCACCTGAGCTGTTAGAGTAGGACACACCACTTTCTTCATATACTGATGGTCACATTTCAAGGAAAAGTAGAGTATGGAATAAAGAGAAAACTGAAATGAAATTCAATGGTGAAAAATATATACTTCTACATTTAGGCAAGAAAAAGCAAATGCAACAGTATAGAATAATAGGCAGTACTTGGCTCAAAAGTAGCAACTGTGAGAGGGATCTTGGAGTCCTGGTAGACAATCACTTAAATATGAGCCAGCAATATGCTGCATCTGCTAAAAAAGCTAATACAGTCCAAGGCTGCATTAACAGATGGATTCAAGATCACGCAAGGTGTTAATACCACTTTATAATGCCTTGGTAAGACCACAGTTGGAATATTGTATCCAGTTTTGGTTGCCACAATATAAAAAAAGATGTTGACATTCTAGAAAGAGTACAGAGAAGAGCACTCTCTGGGAGACTGGAGGCTAAAACAATTGAAGAACGGTTGCAGGAATTGGGTAAATTAAATTCTAGTTTAATCAAAAGAAGGACTAGGGGTGACTAGTGTTCCAATATCTAAAGCACTGCCACAAAGAAGAGGGGTCAATTTATTTTCCAAAGCTCCTGAAGGCAAGCCAAGAAACAGTGGATGGAAACTAAACAAGGAGAGATGCTTGATTAGAACCAAAACTGGATACAATTTTGTCAGTCTTTATTGTGTTGTTAGAAAGAAAAATAGGGTAACACAATTTTAGATGGGGATGGGCAGGCAATTCTTACACATCAGATTATAAAACTCTGTTATAGCACTTGCATGAAAGTTGAAATTAATATGTTTACATCTGGTTACATTTCCTAACCAGAAAATGTTGAATAGAAAAATGCTATAATTTTTGCTGAGAAGACTCATATAAAATACAAGAGCTCTGTGAGAAAAATGTTGGCAAGCTGGAATGAAATGCCAGTAGTTTTTTCCCCCTTGCTGGTGGAAGGTTTCCAAAAGCAAATGAAAACTTGTTGGATTGACCCTAAGACTAGATTACCACTTCTAAAAAAACATATGTTATTGTGTTGATTAAAGAAATGCAAGTCATTAGGTGAAAATAAAATTCAATAATTTTATCTGATACTATGACAAACTAGAGGTTAGACAATCACAGTAATCAAAGTACTTAGTTTTTTTCCCTTAAATTTGCTTAGCACATTTAACACACTGCCTACTTAAAACCCCACTTTCTGCTTGCTTAGTTAGCTTTGTTTTTTTACTTTCTTTTACTTTGAAATAAGAATTGTTTGCTTATTAATTTATTTAGCAAACCTCAACTTCTATTTGAACAAATTACTCTTCTAAAAGTAAACAAGGGATCCTTTTTATACTCTTTAAACCAAGATATTCAATTGATTTTGATCATGCTGAATAACTGCAAAACTATTTCTTTCAATATATAGCAAATTATATTTTTATCAACTAACAGATTAATTAGCAAGGGACTCAGACATTAACTTTATCACTTCATCCAGTAACAATATTTGTATGGATTTCTTAACTTTTCATTCTTGGCACAACACAGTTTAAATCAATGTGTTTTTTTTAAATTAAAACTAGAAACAAAATTCTAAATTTTCTTTTACTGCCAAATTGATGCAGACAAAGAGTTGGGGGAAAGGGAAAGATAGTTGCTTTCCACTAAGAAGATGAAGCATTTAGCATGCAGGTTCTTTTGTTCAATTCCCCTGAACTAATCCCTAACTTAGAATATAATATAGCAGTAGTAACCCTTAATAAAAAGTGTTATGGGCATCTGGAAAACCTGCAATTCAAGTAATTAATCCTATCACAATCTAGGTTAAATATCTAGGGGCTTACAGTATCCAGAAGAAAGTGGAAGGTCATTAAAATATTTAACTGGGCACAACTTAGTATGGAAAATAGACAGTCATTCTGCTGACCTAATCAAGTAAGTATGTATTTCTTATTCCTGGAATTAATAGTCAGAAACTATAGATAATAATGGGCTAAGTAGATAACAAATGATTTTATTTGATAAAAAGCAGCTCTTTCAATCCTACATTCTACAATTATATTGATGGGTTTCTGAATAAGTTTAGTCGAGAGGAACATATAGAGCAGGCGTCTCCAAACCTAGCAATTTTAAGATATGTGGACTTCAATTTCCAGAATTCAGAATTCAACTCTAGGAGTTGAAGTCCACAAGTCTTAAAGTTGCCAAGTTTGGAGACCGCTGATATAGAGAATGTAAATAGCAAAGAAAAGAGGGAAGGAAGTAAGAAGACAGTGCTTCTCTTCAAATCCTCTCTGTTCACTCAGTTGTTTTGTCTTTATACTACAGCCCTGTCAGCATCTATTGCATTAGGATGCTATCCAAACTTAGATATAAATGTGCATCAAATGCCTACTCCATTGAAAACAGTGCAGAGAAACCTATCAACCACAGCATTCATTCATTATTTAGCTAGGGTTTCTGATCCAGCAGTACCTCTGCTTTATTTCTAAGTTTAGATGATCTCCTTTGGCAGGAGAAGATGGCAATCCAGAACCAAAAAATCAAGGAAAATATATGCCTGTGGTTGGAATTAACATTTCTGAAAAAGAAAAAAACAGTAAAGGGAAAAAACAGGACTGCAAGATGTTGCTTTGCCTGTTCTTGCCATACAGTTAGACTGAAGGATGTTTTTCTGATGTTTAAAAATTCAAGCCTACAAGACTGTACTAGCAGAATGAAGAAGAGGAGGCGAAGTCAACCTTTCCAAAGCACCAGAAGGCAAGACAAGAAACAATGGATGGAAACTAATCGAGGAGAGAAGCAACCTGAAATTAAGAAGAAACTTTCCTAACAGTGAGCACAATTAACCAGTGGAACAGCTTGCCTTCAGAAGTTGTAGGTGCTGCATCATTGGAGGTTTTTAAGAAGAGACTAGAGAGCCACTTGTTTGAAATTAAATAGGATCTTGAGCAGGGGGTTGGACTAGAAGACCTTTAAGGTCCCTTCCAGCTCTATTCTAATTGATTGGTTGAAGTCTGTAATGCCTCCAGATGCAGGAATGGATGCAATTAGTATGCCAAACTGTTCTGTGCAAAGGAGCTACAAATTCAGAACCCAATCCCATCCCGAACTACACCCTAGTCCCAATGGGGGGGGGAAAGTGTATTTATGCTGTATATAAATCTGGGTTAGTACTCATAGTTTTAACATCAAACACAGTAAATTGAAAGTCTGAAAGTGTACTGATTCTGGCTCATGCTAATGCAAAAATAGGGAAAGTTCTAAATATGTTTTTAGTTGCATATCCTTATTTAAACCATGGAATGAGCAACATTAAACCATCTGGAATAAAGACTGAGATTGAGATTTTAAGACCTGGCCCCATCCTTATATTCTATAATTATCTTTACAAGATTTTTATTTTATCAGAAATAAAAATTGGTTGTTCACAAATTGATGTTCATCACTTGATCAGAAGATCAAGTTGATGAATTGCATATTAATTTAAATAGGCAATGGGACAGAACACACAATACTTTATTATCACTTGAAAACTGATGTCTTCTAGGAGCTGCTAGTGATCAAGTATACAATAATCAACTTTATATCATCTAGATGAATGAGCCACATTTTGTCATTTAACTTTTATCCCACCAAAGCCAAGCTCTATTACAGTAAGAACTACCCAACCAAAACATTAAATATTTAATAGTATCATAAAACAAAATCTATCATCTACATAATCACATTTTAAAGGAAAAACAAAAACTAGCATAGATTTGTTTTTATCCTAGCCTAGGTGGTATCTGCTTTATTTACAATTAATATTGGTTGATGTGGCTGAATGTCTACTATCAGAATAAAATAGAATTGTACAAAATGTAATATGTAGATTTTTTTTACTGTTGGCCACAAGAGTTAATGAATGAATCTCAACAATATATCTAATTTTAGAAAGCAATTTTCAATTTTCAATATCTATTTGAATAAATACGTTTTAAAGTTAGCCTATGCTTTCTTTTGTCTTTAAGGAAACCTGTGTCTCTTCTATGCTTCAGGTCTCCAGCTGCCATGCAATTTATATCTCTCTTTCTTCTCTTCTTTGTTTTTCAGCCATTTTCCCTGAATGTCAAAGTCAATTTAGTGCATTTCACTTTGCCGAATAAATCAGAGACGAAATCCTTGCTAAAAGTGAAAATTTGATTTGCTAAAAGGAGCTTAGGGCAACTATTAATCAATATATCCAGAGTGTCAAAGCTCAGGCCATGATAGGCATGCATTCATTTGGAGATTGGTTGAAGCAGATAAAGGGGGATACTGAGGGAGGGAGCAGTATAATCACCACTCTCTCTCTCTCTCTCTCTCTCTCTCTCTCTCTCTCTGTGTGTGTGTGTGTGTGTGTGTGAGAGAGAGAGAGAGAGAGAGAGAGAGAGAAAGACAGAAAGAGAGTGGAGGAACGAAATCACAGATGTCAATGTATTAAGAGTAAAATAAACAAAAAAAGAGAATATGAAAAGAGAAGAAATGATAGAAATGTTGAAAAGCAAACAAAAATATTTTTTTGACAAACAATCTACAATCATTTTGGTTGTACAAATTTTTTTGAAGTATTTGAGTACTATAATTGGAAAACATTCAATCCTTCCGTGACAATCTTTTTGTAAAAACATCCTCAATAGCAAATCATTAAAAGTGATTATGTGTTTTCACTGACAAAACCAATTTGGTTAGCAGAACTAAGAGGAAGGAATCTTTAGCTATCTACCCCCATACAGGTGCCTACACCTCTCAACTTATTTGCAAAATCTACTCCTGAGAATCATCTATACCCAGGTCCATTGTATTGGTGGGCCATTCACATACTCATATATTTCACCATACTTCTCAAATCTGATTTAAAGATAATAAAATGTATTCTTAAGGCCTGATTTTAACATGAAATCTAGCTTATAAATCTTAAACAGACTGAAATTTCAAAAGACTTATATTTATGGAATAATCAAAATAGACATTTCAATGTATGGTAGGTTCCGTAGGCATTGTTTAAAACTAACACCCCACCGCACCCATTTAAAAACTAAATACAAAAGTAAATCCCTATATTTAAAGTGTATAAATACGAATGTTTCCATATTTTAAAATAGAGATATATTAAGCATTATTGCTTTATAAATTGCTGTATTTCTCCTTTGCACTAATTCAGTAATGTAGCACTGTTAAATATTGTCTATTTATTTAACTTAAAGTATCCTTTAAAGACTGGTTGAGTTTAGAAAGTCTAAATAAACATTGATTGGTGGCTAAAATTTCTTTCCGGTACAGGAAACGTAAGCCAGATTTGCTTGAATATATCTAGATGCTATTGATAATTTTTTTTTAGATTCAACAAATGATGAACTGAATCAAGTTTGTGTCTGATAGAGAATACATCTGGAGAATTATTTATGTCTTCAATACTGCATTATTAAATCTCTCCAGGAAGGCCTTATATTGTTCCTAAAATAACACACTTGGTTCTGAATGCATGAGGGAAAGAATAATCTTCATTTAACACATTTATATTAATTAAAACTAATTTTAAGGACTTACAAAGTCTTTGGTCCAGGCTGATGAGCTTTGTGTCTGCAGAATGACAGGGAACATTTTGTCTCTTAAACTTCCTGTTATGCACATTTAAAGAGCTTAATATTTCCTGCCTCCATTTAGTGAAAGGAGAGCAATGCACATTTTTGCAGAATGCCAATGAGACAGTTGCATTACAGAAACATTGCCTAAGTGACTTTGAAAATGTGGTCAGACATCAGCAGAATCTCATCTAATGAATTAAAAAAAGAGAGAAAACCTTTCATCTTTATAGATGTCCAAAAGCAACTGACTCTTGTAAACACAATGCACAATAAAATCACCCAATGCTTTCTGTAGTCAAGTTAGATTCTATAAAACTATCACAAGTTTTTATTTAGGTCAGCTAATGTAGGAGTTATCTCTCTAGGGGGGAAAAAGGGCTCGCTTTCCTAAATACCTGTTTTATTTTACTAACTGAGTTACAGTACACAAAAATATTTTAATCTGACATAAAGGGCAACAATAGATCTGACTGCTGGGTTGATAATCTTCTTATCATCCTCTGCGAAACCTAGTTCTAATATTTGACAGTGTGAATTTCCATTACTTTGCATCCCATTCTGTAAAGGCCAACAATGGAGAAAGAATGAAGAGTTTTGGAAGAACCTCCATATCTACATAAAGGAGATTAGAGGCGACAACGTTCCATTTTACAGCTCAATCATATTGTGTTAGCATGCGCTTATCCGAGTGTGGATGAAATTGAAAGAGAAATAAAAAAGAGTCAGGCAGATAGGAACCAGAATAGCGAGGCAAGAGCAATTTCCAAGGATATAAAAGGATGCTAATGGTAGGGCCCTGTCATTCTTAAAAAGGGCTATTAGGGCACCATCATCTGTTCTTCTGCCTTTACACTCCTCCCAAGTCAAGAATTTCCTTGTGCTATCATGATCATTTTCTTTTGCAAATAAGATACGGTCATGTTTCACAGCAACCACTCTTTTCATTTCTTTGATTTATTAATGCAAGTAAGCTAATTCGGTTACTGATAAAGCCTATCAATTCATATATAAATGTTACATTTTTCTGCAGAAGAACAGAAAGGCTTATTGTACATGCAAGTTACAGAAGCACGAATCTATTAATGGAATTTATGGACGGACACATATTTAATAAGATCAAATAATAAACCAGAAACAATCATTCAAAATGTTCAGCACTATGTTCCAAACTTGAAAAGTAGATGAAATTTTTATGGGATACAGATATTTCTTCTAAGTTCAAAATTTTAAAGTCAAAATCCTTTAGATATAATTAATTGCAAGTGACACCCTATTAAATACTTTTAGCTCCAATCTTATATCTTCCTATCTTTGAATACGTTCTGCTGAACTTGGTATTTTTTTTAAAAAACATCATTATGTATAGAATGGAACAGATTCATTTTTATCATACAAATTAACAATGTTATCTCAACAGCATATGTATACTATTGTGTATGCAGTGTATGCAGTGTGCATTTATAGCATACACACATTAAGTACACCTAAGAATATACGTGTGTACTTTTTGCCATGTTGTTAAACACCCTTACTTAAACAGCAATATGCAAATTTCTAAATAAATGCTGAAAGAGAGTGTTTTTGTAAAATATCTGACTGTGAAACATTTTGAAAAATGTATTTCATATAGAAAGCATCCATGTGTGTGTGTGTGTGTGTGTGTGTGTACACGTGCATACATACAAACAAACATAGTCAAATTATTTTGTTCTTTTGTTATTAAAAAAAAAAAATCCAGCCAGCTTTTCATTATTTATTTTTTAATTTCCAGCAAATGGGCATCATAAATTAGCCCTTGGATTACTGTGAACTGGTCTGCTGTTTAAATATTCCTCAATAGCTCAAAACTATTTCTGATTTCCAACCTGTAATGGAGAATGGCTAAACCAGCCAACAAAACACTGCCAACTGTAAAGCTATGCTGTGGTTCTCTTCTGTCTTTCAGTTACTTTCTTCTATTCCTATAAGCAAATCTTAGCCCTGTATTGTATTCACAATATAAATCAAATTGATAAATATATTTTGCAATCCCCAAAATATGCTATTGACTGGCCTCTAGGGAGAATGCCTACTTATTGGTAAGACCGACGTAGACATTGTCTAGAGTTGAAACTCAAACGCACCTATTTAACTAGCTTTGACTTAATCTGGGGCGCTTTATTAGCAACCAGTGTAAGACAAAGTAGCTAGTATAATACAGAGTGATGTTTAAATTAGTTTACAATTTGCTTGGGCTCATCTAGACCTACTCTGAACAAAGCCATTCAGAAATGTCAGCTGTGTTCCTAACCACTGTAACAAATTGTTGCCTGAACGCTGCACACCTAATGACTTCAAATTAGCTTCACTGCGATATTGCCTGACAGTTCGTTACGTCTGTTAGTAACATAGCTGGTGTATCATGACCAATAAATTGGTTTCAGTGTGGGCTGGGAAAGGGGCTTCCATCAATTTGATTAAAGAAATTACTGTAGCATTCAAAGCATAAAGACAAACTAGTTTAAGGAGACAGAAATAAGTTAACTGTACCAGAAAAACATTGCTCATGATTCAAAAGCTCGTTTATAAGCCATTGGTGAAGCAAACTCTGAACAACTAAATTTCTGCAGTGAAGAAAACATGGAGCAGCTCAGAACTGTTTCCATCCCACCAAGTTAGGATTTAGATGTATATTAATAATTGTTTAGTATTTAGTTTCAGAAAATAATTAAAAAATAAGTTAAAATTCTATTTTATATTGTTTACATTTCAGTGGGAAGGGCAGTTAACTAGATCAGCATTTAGATAGCCCTAAAGAGAAAACAAACACATAGACAAAAATGTATTAGAAGCAAAGCTACATGCAAAATTATCAGTTAGCTCAGTGGTGAAATCCATTTTTTTTACTGTGGGTGTGGCTTGGTGGGCATGGCAGGGGAAAGGATACTGCAAAATCTCCATTCCCACCCAACTCCAGGGGAAGAATACTGCAAAATCTCCATTCCCTCCCCATTCTTGGGGGAAAGATATTGCAAAATCTCCATTCCCACCCCACTCTGGGACCAGCTACTGGTTCTCCGAACTGCTCAAAATTTCCACTACCGGTTCTCCACAACCTGTCAGAACCTGCTGGATTTCATCCCTGAGTTAGGTTCTGAAATTCTACGGATAAATGCAATTACCCTAAATGAATGAGAACTATTTACATATACCTGCCAGTTTCTGGGGATTTTTCTCTAACTAATTAAAGAATCACAGAATAGAGCATGCATTTTCCCAGAGGAAATTTCTCATCCATGAGATACCATTGGTCAGAGAGCATGAGATGGACATCTTATGCTAAGTGTCTAGTCATGGTAGGCCATGTAACAAGGAAAGCCACATAACTAGGTCATGTAGATAACAAAAGCATTAGTGTTACTATCTACATGACATTGTCTACATGTCATAACAATGTCTACATATTCTGTCCCCAGAAATCAAATCAAAATTAGTAATTTTAAATTGTATCCAGGATGTAGAGACTTTTTACTCCAGACAAGATTTTTCTTTTCTTTTGATTTGATTTTTTTTCCAAATATTAATAACACTTCCTTTCTCCCCAATTTACAGCTATGTTATCCCAAATAGTGTTTTTATCCTCTGGAACGTATTGGAATTAAGTGGGGAATGCATATGGAAAGAGAGAAAAAAACCCACACCAATAGATATAGTAATTTAAAAAAAAGCAATTTAGTTGTACTATAGTCACTTTATATCCTCAATAGACAACAAAAATGATAGCAATAAAATTCCAATAAAATTAAGTAATATCCGTTGTGAGCTTAAAACATATTTATTCATTCAAGCGGGACTGGCATAATAATGTTAAATTTTAATTGGGTTTTCTTAATATTTTAAAATTTAAAATTTAAATTTTTAACTATCAGCCTTTACAATTTGCTATGTTTTAAATGTTGTTTTAATTGTATATATTCTGTTTTTATTTTGGCTGTACACCGCCCTGAGTCCTTCGGGAGAAGGGCGGTATAAAAATTTAATAAATAAATAAAATAAATAAATAAATAATCCTTAACAAACATATTTTTATTCTATTTAAATTCATCTCATTCTTTCTGAAACAGAATGCCTGACAAGTAGACCGAAGAGATATTCCTATTAAAATTCAGAATTCTGGTCCACAAATAAATAGCTAATAAAAAATTCTGAATAATCGGGGATTTTGCAAATCAAAGGATAGGACAAAGTTATTGCAAAAATCCTTATAGAAGCAGCAATACAGGAATTTTGATTACACCTTTGCACAAGGACAAAATCTTTGTAAGTAAAGATACAGTTAAAACGTATCAGTAAAACAGCCCATGCCCAATAAATTAAACCTGACATTAGCAGTCAGACCAGCTTATCTCCCAAAGGCCTACCTGATTTTTAAATTAAATTAATTTTATTTTATTGCCTGCTTGCAAAAGGATAACAGAGAGGGAACTCAACTATGCTGCCTTGGCAGTTAGCTGCAAAACCTGATAGCAACCACCCCCCCAAAAAAAACGAGGCCCTCTCTTGCATTCCCTTTCCATGTGGGGTGGTAGAACAAGAATAGGGTCTAGTCTTGTATGGACCTGAAAAGTTCAAGCAGGCTTATAATGGAAACCACAACCTTTTGGGTAGGAGTGCTTCTGCATCATAGGAGTATTTAGTATACTGAATTGTGAACCCTCAAAGGAATTCCATGCTCATGGCAACAAACTCAGTGAACAGACTACCTCTGGTTGGCTCCAAGCAGGCTTATAATGGAACCCACACCCTTTTGGGTAGGAGTGCTTCTGAATCATAGGCGTATTTAGTATACTGAATTGTGAACCCTCAAAGGAATTCCATGCTCATGGCAACAAACTCAGTGAACAGACTACCTCTGGTTGGCTCCAAGCAGGCTTATAATGGAAACCACAACCTTTTGGGTAGGAGTGCTTCTGCATCATAGGAGTATTTAGTATACTGAATTGTGAACCCTCAAAGGAATTCCATGCTCATGGCAACAAACTCAGTGAACAGACTACCTCTGGTTGGCTCCAAGCAGGCTTATAATGGAAACCACAACCTTTTGGGTAGGAGTGCTTCTGCATCATAGGAGTATTTAGTATACTGAATTGTGAACCCTCAAAGGAATTCCATGCTCATGGCAACAAACTCAGTGAACAGACTACCTCTGGTTGGCTCCAAGCAGGCTTCAAAAGCAAGCTCACCAACAGTGCCCTCTGCTGCTTTGTCTTGGCCTGCAAGAAACCTTGAACCAGCTCTGAGTGGAAAGATGATTGCTCTGAAAGTGGGCTAGATAGTTTGAAAAAAGCCACAACAGCTTCACTATAGATTAAGTTTATCATAAAATTAAGGTTGCTTTTTTCTTTTCTTTTTCTTTTTTTAAAAAAACCCGATATGAAGAGATGGAAGTAGAGCAATAGAGCTATTTTAGGGCGCTGAGTGAAATGCACAAATACAGCCTTCCATCTAGCTAGGGCATGAATAGGTATTTCATTCTTCATCTTTTCACCTCCTGAATTTAAGATCTTTGAAAAGAAAAAGAAAAAGAATGACAGCTCTGCAAACTGTGCGGTCTATTAATTCACTAAGCAGTTAAGGGAATGGAATGCTATAATATCCATGCAGGCTTCTCAATACTCTAAGGGGAAAAGAATATCCCAAATCAGAGTTGAAGTATCAGCGTGTGCATGTCTGTGTATAGATGGGGTCTGTTTGCAATAGACCCCATCCACAATTCCAATGAAGGCAGCTAATGGAAAAACATTTTTTTTTCCTTACACGTGAACATTTGCATATCTTTAACATACTTTGGAATGTTCAAGTGGCAAAAAAAAATATCCCCCATTGTGGCAGTTAAACTTACCCCCATTTATTTTGTTCAAAATTAAATAAAAATATTTTACGTTCCTTCCTTCTTTATAATCCAAAAGAAGTATCCACAATGTGTTGTATCAATGTGTGAGCAGGGTAGTTGTAACTAGTTTGCAAGTGGCGGAAATAACAATGGTGGGATAGGCTGGGGAAAACCACATCCACTTCAATACTTTAACATTCAAGGGCACTTTTACTAGATGTTCCTTACAAAATACCATCAGTTGGCCAGACACCCCTAGATTCCCATGGATCCATGGATTTTACAAGGAGCATATAACAGTATAAAGAAACACACATACAGAAAATGTTTGTTCAAACCATTCTGAAATAGCAAAAGCATACATTGAAAAATAATGTCATAAAAATTATTAAAAATAGCATTTCGGTAAGATACACAGCATGTACCTGGAATATGTTTAGCCCATCCAATAATGACCACCAGTTCTCTGTCTGCCAAATCACAAAGTGTGGTGAGAGCCTTGATGTCACTGTCAGGCACAGTGGGATCAGGCATGGCATAGATCTTCTCTGGTTCAGCCACCAGCAAATGGGAGACAATCTTGTTATCTGTAAAGACAGATAAAACATAGGTTACTCTACTTCTGTAACAACCACAACTGCTGCTATAACAAAATGGGAATTCGCTCCCTCCTTACAGCAAAAGATCTGTTGTTGTCTGGTGGACAACAAGTTGAACAAGAGCCAACGACATAATGAAGTTGCAGCAAAAGTAAATCCAGTCTAAAGAGTGGGATTATGAAAATGGAAATTGTTGCAATTCTATGGATCAAACAAATAAATTGGGGCTTATGCAATATGTAGTCCCTCCATCCTCCTACTCAAATGTATCCAACACTGCCCATTAGTGAGAGAGAAAAGTTGCTTGTTAACAAAAGCCACAGTTACAAGAAATGTAAGAATTAGATTTGTGATGATTGAATTAAACAAAATCAGAATTTTTAAGTGGAAGCTCAACATCCAAGAATATTCTAAGAACACTTTGATCTAGGAAATGTTGCCACTGCATTAGACTGGGTCTAATAACACCTACATTCAAGAAAATGTAGTCTATTTGGAACACTGGAAATTACAGGTAGTTATTAACTTATGACCATTTCTGTTGTTAAGTGAAACATTTGTTAAATTTATTTATTTATTTATTTAATCACATTTTTATACCGCCCTATCTCCTGAGGGACTCAGGGCGGTTTACAGCCTAATTAAAACACAAATATAAATACAAGATAAAACACTAATTAAAAAACTTATTAAATAAGGCCGAATTTAAAAATTATAATTAAAATAATAAAACCCCGTTAAAAACTAAATTTAAAATTAAAATTCTAGTCCAGTCCTGTGCAAATAAATAGATGTGTCTTAAGCTCGCGGCGAAAGGTTCGAAGGTCGGAAAGTTGACGGAGTCCTGGGGGAAGTTCATTCCAGAGGGTGGGAGCCCCCACAGAGAAGGCCCTTCCCCTGGGTGTCGCCAGTCGGCACTGCCTGGCGGACGGCACCCTAAGGAGTCCCTCCCTGTGAGAGCACACGGGTCGGTGGGAGGCAATCGGTGGCAGCAGATGATCCCGTAGGTAACCTGGCCCTAAACCATGGAGCGCTTTGAAGATAGTTACCAAGACCTTGAAGCGCACCCGAAAGGCCACAGGTAGCCAGTGCAGTCTGCGCAGGAGTGGTGTCACATGGGAGCCACGAGGGGCTCCCTCTAGCACCCGCGAAGCCGCATTCTGGACTAACTGGAGCCTCTGGGTGCTCTTCAAGGGAAGCCCCATGTAGAGAGCATTGCAGTAATCCAGGCGAGATGTCACGAGAGCATGAGTGACCGTGCATAGGGCATCCCGGTCTAGGAAGGGGACCAACTGGCGGACCAGGCAAACCTGGTAAAAAGCTCTCCTGGAGACAGCCGTCAAATGGTCTTCAAAAGACAGCCGTCCATCCAGGAGAACGCCCAAGTTGCGCACCCTTTCCACTGGGGCCAATGACTCGCACCCAACAGTCAGCCGCGGCTGCAGCTGACTGTACCGGGGTGCCGGCATCCACAGCCACTCTGTCTTGGAGGGATTGAGCTTGAGCCTGTTTCTCCCCATCCAGACCCGTACGGTCTCCAGACACCGGGACAGCACTTCGATAGCTTCGTTGGGGTGGCCCGGTGTGGAAAAGTACAACTGAGTATCATCAGTGTACAGTTGGTACCTCACACCAAAACCACTGATGATCTCACCCAGCGGCTTCATATAGATGTTGAACAGGCGGGGCAAGAGAATTGACCCCTCCGGCACCCCACAAGTGAGGTGCCTCGGGGTCGACCTCTGCCCTCCCGTCAACACCGTCTGCGACCAGTCAGAGAGATAGAGGAGAACCACCGATAAACGGTGCCTCTCACTCCCAATCCCTCCAACCGGTGCAGCAAGATACCATGGTCAATGGTATCAAAAGCCACTGAGAGGTCTAATAGGACCAAGGCAGAGGCTATCCCTGGCCCTCCAGAGATCATCAACCAATGCGACCAAAGCCGTCTCCATGCTGTATCCGGGCCGAAAGCCGGACTGGAACGGGTCTAGATAGACAGTTTCATCCAGGTACTGGGGTAATTGATGTGCCACCTCACTCTCTAAAACCTTCGCCACAAAGCGAAGGTTGGAGACCGGACGATAGTTACCTAAAACAGCTGGGTCCAGGGAAGGCTTCTTGAGGAGAGGTCTCACCACCGCCTCTTTCAAGGCGGCAGGAAAGACCCCCTCCAACAAAGAAGCATTAGTAATCCCCTGGAGCCAGCCTCGTGTCACCTCCTGCGTGGCCAGTACCAGCCAGGAGGGGCACGGGTCCAGTAAACATGTGGTGGCATTCAACCTCCCCAATAACCTGTCCATGTCCTCGGGAGCCACAGGGTCAAACTCATCCCAAACAGTCTCAACAAGACGGCTCTCCGACCTCTCACCTGGATCCACCCAATTTTGATCCAGGCCATCCCGAAGCTGAATGATTTTATCGTATAGATAACCACTAAACTCCTCGGCACGTCCCTGCAACGGGTCATCCCGCTCCCCCTGTTGAAGGAGAGAGCGAGTCACCCGAAACAGGGCGGCCGGGCGGTTATCTGCTGACGCAATGAGGGAGGAGACGTAGCAACGTCTCGCTTCCCTCAATGCCACTAGGTAGGTCCTGTTATATGACCTAACTAGTGTCCGATCAGCCTCCGAACGACTGGATCTCCAGGAACTCTCTAGGCGTCTTCTCCGGCGTTTCATCTCCCTCAGCCCCTCGGAGAACCAAGGAGCTGGTTGAGACCTACGCCGGGTCAGAGACCACAAAGGCACGACACGGTCTAGAGCCCCAGTCATGGCCAGTTCCCAAGCCGCGACTAGTTCTTCAGCCGTGCCGTGAGCCAGACCCTCAGGAAACGGCCCAAGCTCCGTCCGGAACCTCTCCGGGTCCATCAGGCGCCTGGGACGGAACCAACGTATTGGTCCCATCTCCCTGCGGTGTTGAGTGGGGGTCAGAAAGTCCAGACGAAGGAGAGAGTGATCTGACCATGACAAAGGTTCAGTAACTAAATCTCTCAAGTGCAGATCCTTCAACCACTGTCCAGAGATAAAAATCAGGTCCAGCGTGCATAGGGCCATCGACTACTTGAGTCAGGTCCAAGGCTGTCATGGAAGCCATGAACTCCCGAGCTGATGACATGCTGGTCAATGGCAAGTTAAAGTCCCCCATGACCATAAGTCTGGGGGTCTCAACCGCCACTCCAGCAAGCACCTCCAGGAGCTCGGGCAGGGCTGCTGTCATGCAGCAAGGAGCCAGGTACGTGACCAACAAGCCCATCTGACACCTATGACCCCACCTCACAAAGAGGGATTCACAGCCGGCAATCTGAGGTACAGTGGTCTCCCTCGGCTTAATAACAACCGCCACCCCCCCACCCCTACCTTGGGCCCTCGGTTGATGGAATGCTCGGAAACCCGGTGGGCACATTTCAACAACCTTCTGTGCCCAACCAGGTTTCCGTAACGCCCATAAGGTCCGCAGAACCCCCCTGGATAAGATCACAAATTAGGGGGGCCTTATTAACCACGGACCGTGCATTGCACAACATCAACCGGAGGCCTAGGCTCTGAGGGTCTTGACCATCCAGGGAACGGGAGAAGTCTGAGGGATTGGGACGCGTGATCGCCTTCAAACATCGAGCGCGCGCCCCCAAAAGACAATGCGAGTCCTCACTTCCGCCATATCTGCCCCTCCCACTTACCGTACAAATAAGACCACCCTCACCAAAAGGAACGCAATCCTCCCCCAAAACCTTTGAACCTATGAAATGAACGCCACGAGCACACTCAGGAACTGCCCCCCCGACGGGTTTCCCCCAGCACCCACCCTAACACTCCCTCCCCTTAAAAAATCCTTATCTAAAAATCCCCAGACGCTCTTTCTCGACGCATGCCACCTCTGTGGGTCTCAAGACCCGTCATTGAGGCCGGCCCTAGGTAATGAAGCGGGCCATTCCTGTGAGGCGGGGGCACCTCGCAGGCGCAAGAGTTCATGTATAGAGTATCGCATAAAGAAATAAGAATCGGCGAAAATGGTCATGTCCCCAGGTTGGCAGAGCGTTATTAAATGATGGTTCCTCCAATGGATACCCATTTGTCAGATGGTAAGTCAAATGGGGGCTGGGGTGAATGAATTTTGCTCCCCTTTATGACCTTTCTTGCTGCAGTTGTTAAGTGAATCATTGCAGTTGTTAAGTTAGTGTCATGGTTGTTAAATGAATCTGGTTTTCCCATTGACTTTGCTTGTCAGAAAGTCACAAAAGGGGATCACATGACCTGGGAGCTGCAACCATCATAAATATGAGTCAATTGCCAAGCATCTGAATTTTGATCACATGACCACGGGATGCTGCAATGGTCATAATTGTGAAAAATGGTCATAAACCACTTTTTTCACTTTTGCCATTGAATGGTCACTAAATGAACTGTTGTAAGTCGAGGATTACCTTATATGCTTTTCCATATGGAAAAAGATTGATAAGGATAAATCAGATAAAAATGAAAAAGCTGAACTCCTGTAGTAACTGCCTCCAATTAGCATTTTCTATCACTAAAACTAGATTTTACCCAATGTGAAGTATTGTGTTTGCAATATTTAACAGCCTCTATTATTTTGCTCAGTTCCATTTTTAATAAACATCTTTTATTTTGAAAAGAGTAGGAAAAAAAACTACAGCCGAGTTGTGCAAAAATATACATGATTTGTGATAATTACCATACTATGAACCAAAGACATTATTCTCATATAACAGGAGGTAAAATTAATGATACACCAAATGGACACCATTACAGAGTCAAAACAAATTGAGTTTAATATATACAGGTCCATATTTACTAATTATACCAATATTAATTTCATTGCATTTTTAGGAAATCCATTTAGTCAGTAAAAGTATTCCAATGTCTTGGATAGTCATCATGCCAGATATATATACAACATTTTATGCTTCTTGTAGAGAAATTCATAGATCATTTATACCCACTATCTATAGATTTGAATCAGAACATTATGCAATGGAAATGCTCCATCCTAAGTCCCTCAATGCTTTCTTCTTTAGAGTTGAAAAGATCACAAACACTCTACCAAAGATCCTGGTTTTTATGACTTGTTTTAACTTAAATTGTTATTGTTAGATCAGTATGATTTTACTTCTTTTACTATGACTATGTACCATACTATAGTTTGTACAATACGATGGAATATCTCTTCTAATCCTTCTTAGATACTTCAAATTAATTATGTTTTTTTTCCCTTTTTCCTAGTTAATTGTTTTATTTTTATTTATTTTGTCACAACATCATACAAAAAGATTATATAGTATATACACATATAAACATATATAGGAAGAAGAAAAGAAAAACAATAGGACAGGAACGGTAGGCACGTTTGTGCGCTTATGCACGCCCCTTATGGTCCTCTTAGGAATGGGGTGAGGTCAATAGTAGAAAGTTTTTGGTTAAAGCTGTTAGGATTATGGGAAGAGACCACAGAGTCAGGTAAAGTATTCCAAGCACTGATGATTCTGTTGCAGAAGTCATATTTTCTGCAATCTAGATTAAAGCGGTTTACATTAAGTTTAAATCTATTGGTTGCCCTTGTATTATTGCAATTAAAGCTGAAGTAGTCTTTGACAGGAAGGACATTACAATAGATGATTCTGTGAGTTAAACTTAGGTCTTGTCGAAGGCGACGGAGTTCCAAGTTTTCTAAGCCTAGGATTTCAAGTCTGGTGGGATAAGGTATTTTGTTGTTTTCAGAGGAATGGAGAACTCTTCTTGTAAAATATTTCTGGACACGTTCAATTGTATTGATGTCAGAGATGTGGTGAGGGTTCCAAACAGGTGAGCTGTATTCTAGAATTGGTCTAGCAAATGTTTTATATGCTCTGGTTAGTAGTGTGGTGTTTTGGAAAAGAAGCTGCAAAATTAGGTTTACAACTCTTAGAGCTTTTTTGCTATGTAGTTGCAGTGGGCTTTGGCACTTAGATCATTTGACATGAAAACTCCAAGGTCTTTAACGGGATGGGGTCGTCTGTAAGGTAATGTCCATCTAGTATGTACTTAGTTTTAGAGTTCTTTTTCCTATATGTAAGACTGAGCATTTGCTGGTTGAAATTTGGAGCTGCCAATTTTAGACCAAGCGGTTAGATGGTCAAGGTCGTTTTGAATGATAGAAGTGTTGTCTGTGGTGTTAAATAGTTTGACATCGTCAGCAAAGAGAACACAATTACTTGAGATATGGTCACAAAGATCATTAATGTATAGAATAAAGAGTGTTGGTCCAAGGACGCTGCCTTGAGGAACGCCACTCTTGACAGGAACAGGATTTGATAAAGCATTGCCAATTTTGACCACTTGTTGTCTGTTAGACAGAAAAGCAGATATCCATTTGTGGAGGGGTCCTGAGATGCCATAGGATGTTAGTTTAAGGAGAAGTTTATCGTGTACTACTGAGTCAAAAGCTTTGCAGAAGTCTATGTAGATTGCATCTATTGATTTGCCTTGATCTAGATTTGAAGTCCATATGTTTTTGC
Source organism: Ahaetulla prasina (assembly GCF_028640845.1). Classification (NCBI taxonomy): domain Eukaryota; kingdom Metazoa; phylum Chordata; class Lepidosauria; order Squamata; family Colubridae; genus Ahaetulla; species Ahaetulla prasina. Next base: position 58,828,107 of record NC_080539.1, read on the forward strand.
AGTGGAGAAGTTGTAAGTTACATGATAACTTTTTCCTGAAACCAAATTGTTTGTTGGAGAGTAGGTTGTTAGTTTCTAAGTGTGAGGTAATGGATTGATTGATGATAGATTCCATGACTTTGCAGGTGACGAGCAAAGGGAGATCGGTCTGTAGTTTTCGACTAAGCTGGGGTCTCCTTTTTTGAAGATGGGGATGACTGTGGCTAGTGACCAAAGTTTGGGAAGAGAACTGGTAGTGAAAGCTTTATCAAAGATAATACTTAGGGGTTCAGCTATATTAATGGAAAGTTTTTTTAAGAAATATGCACATAGACCATCAGGTCCAATAGAAAGCGATGGTTTTAAGTTGTGAAGAGCTTTACCAACGTTGTCTTCTGTGAAATCTATATGAGTTAGATCATCATAGTCATTGCTGGTTCGTTTGTGGAATGTTGGATATGTGTTATCGGAGTTAACAAAAACTGAGCCAAAGAAAATGTTGAAGAGGTTTGCTTTGACTGTTTCGTCATTGCATTCTTTGTTGTTAGAATCTTTTAGTGGTGGGATGGATCTTGAATCTTTAAGTTTACTGTTGACAAAATTATAAAAGGCACGATTGGAATTTGTGCGTAAAGGTTTTCTTCTTGCTTGGTGTGGTAATTTGTGCATTCAGTTTTAATTTGGTTGCATATGTTTCTGTAACGGTTTCTGAAGTTTGTAACATAGCCTTTTTGTTTCTTTTCCAGAGGATTTTTTTGATTGAAGCTTTTTTATTGATATGGGTAGTTTGTTTTTCTTGGACATGGTAGTCATTCGTGGTACATATAATTTAATGACTCTATTGATTTCAAGTAGGAAGATTCTATAGAGGTCATCAGCGGTTATGCAGGTTGCAAACAGATTTTGCCAGTTCAGAAGTGAAAGATCGTTGTTTATAAGGTCGTAATTGGCTTTCTTGAAGTTGTAGTTGGGAGTTCTGGTGTTATGACGAATTAAGTATGGACGATATTGAGACGAAAATCAATCATGCAGTGGTCACTGTTTGAAAAAGGTTCTTTAATTTGTATACCGTAAATTGAGTTTGGATTGTTGCAGAAGATGAGGTCAAGGCAGTTGTTGAGTCTTGTATTGTTAGTTACAAGTTGTTCAAGACCTAGGTTTGTAACAGCGTTGTATAGTGTAGTATGGATTGGGTCAGTTGAACATTCATTGGTTGTCCAGTTAATGAGAGGTAGATTTAAGTCACCAAGGAAGATAAGAGGGTATGGGCAAGAGGTAGTCCATGTTAGCATTGAGGTTAGCATATTTGCGTGGGTAATGTCATAGTCGGGGGCTCTGTAGCATAGTAAGAATCAAGAGTAGTGTCAAGGGATAGGTCGCATACTATGGTTTCAGGAAGAGAGAGTTTATGTGCTACTTGGATATTTTTAGATTCAGTGTCTTTTGTAAAAGATAGCCACTCCACCACCTCTTCGGTTTTCCCGATCTGATCGATAGACTTGATATTCTTTGTTTGAGATAATGGAGTCAGGAAGGGATGAATTCAGCCATGTTTCGCAAACAAAAATGATATCAAATGTGCCACTGTTTAATAAGAGGATAAATTCAGGTAATTTGTTGACTATGCTTCTTGCATTTATCAATTTGCATTTGAGATCTGATATGATTGGTGTTGAAGAGGGAAGGCGTGCATACCTAGTTTTGGGTGTTAGTAGGTTGGGGGTTGTGGACAATAGATGGTTGTATAGATGGTTGGATGGTAGTTTGGGTGTTTGGATGGATGGTTGTTTGGATGGCTGGTTGGGTGGATTGTTGGGTGGCTGTTTGGATGGCTGGTTGGATGGCTGTTTGGATGGCTGCTTGGATGGCTGCTTGGATGGCTGTTTGGATGGTTGGTTGGATGGTTGGTTGGATGGCTGGTTGGATTGTTGATTGGATGGCTGTTGGTTGGATAGTTGGTAAGATGGTTGGTTGAATGGGAGGTAGGGGGATGGGTACTTGGTTGAATACTGGGATGGCTGGTTGATTGTTATGGGTGATGGGGGTTTGAGGTGATTTTTGATTGCAGGTTTTATTTTTATGCAATCAGCATGGTAGTCGATGTATAGGTTGGATTCACCATTGTCTTGTCTTCTTTTAAGTTCTGTGCGAAGTTCACGAGCGTATCCTTTGTAGAAAGGATAGGTCAGGACGTGATCTAAGTTTACTGTAGGTAGGGTTGGATTTAGCAATTGAGTTTATAGTCTTTATGAATTTGCGTTTGCTGTCCTCATTAGTGCATATAACTCTACAAAATCTTGGTGCTGTTGTCCCATCGCTGTTTTTATATTCTGGTCCATCTCTGGAGACAGCAATTATTTCATTTGGGGAGATGGTTGATGAATTATAATTTCCAATGATGTTGTGAATCTTATTGATATCTGGTTCATTTGTGTTTTCAAGTCCAAATAATATTGCATTATTTATTTTTTGTCCTCTCTCCATTGCATCTCTGATTAGTTGATTAGTAGTTGTTTGTTGATTGGGTTGTGTTGTATTAATTTGATGTCTAGGTTGAGTTGTAAGTTGTATATTTTGTGGTGATAGATGAGTTTGGAAGAGATTTAGATCATTAGAGTTTTCATTTTTTAGTGTTGAAATTTGTTTTATCAAATCTGTGAAACTTTGTTCAATAACTGATAGAATTTTTTTCTAAGTTTTGTTCAATATTTTGAATTCTTTTTTCTAGGTTTTGTTCAATATTTTGAATTCTTTTTTCTAGGTTTTGTTCAATAGCTTGTAATCTTTTATCTATGTTTTGTTCAATAGTTGTTAATCTTGATTCTAAGATTTTATCAGCGTTTGATTTTCTGGCTGGCATAATGATGATCTTTCTTATTCCTTTGTTTTATTTTATTTTTATTTTATTTTATTTTATTTATTTATTATTATTTTATTTTAGTAATGATTAAGTGTCTGTCACTTAATCAATTATCTTTGATTTTATATCTGTCTCTTTAACTTTAAATGGTAGTCAATTTGGCAGTTGCTATGGTAATAGGGAGTTACTATGGTAACAGTGAGATTTGGCGGGAAATTTAAAATGGTGAGATAGGGTGGTTGGAGAAGCTTCTTTACAGGTGGCTGTAATGGCGGGAGATTCAAAAAGTCAGTAGAGGCCGGGAGACTGGAGTCTCCTAGGAACTCACCAGTAGTCCTGCAGCAGTCCTGCCGATTGGGGGATAGGTTGATTAGGGTTGTTGTAAATGTTGCTGGGCTTTTATCTCCTTGGTGGGAAATTTAAAGTTTGTAGCAATGTGGGAGGGCGATGATGGAGGGCGGTGATGGCAGCGGTGCGACTCACGGTATCGGCAGCGGCAGCGGCAGTCCCGGGTCTGGTGGGGTGGCTTTAGTGGTTTCGGTGTCTCCAGCCGCCTTTAATGCGGTAGCGGTGGTCTCGGTCTGGCGGCGGCTCTGGCGGCACAAGCGGTAGCGGCAATCCCGGGCTGGCGGCAGCTCTGGCGGCGGCCCGTGGCGCCACGGGCTGGCGGCGGCTCTGGCGGCGGCTCTGGCGGCACAAGCGGCAGCGGCAGCGGCAGTCTCAGGGCTGGCGGCAGCTCTGGCGGCGGCTCTGGCGGCACAAGCGGCAGCGGCAGTCTCAGGGCTGGCGGCGGCTCAGGGCTGGCGGCGGTAGCGGGCGACGTGGCTGCGGCGTGGCTGCGGCAGTCCAGGCTCCGGCGGGCTCCGACTCTTCGCCCACCGCCTGAGTCCTCAGCAGCCTGGAAGAACCTCGGCAGCCTCAATCCACGGCAGCCTGGAAAAACCTTCGGCTCTGGAGTATCGCCAGCAAGGAATCTTCGGGGAAACTGCTCTCCTAAGAGCTCAAAAGAGCCCTTTTACAGAGAGCATTTCTCCGGTGCAACCTTCCTGGTCGCCATCTTCCGGAAGTCCAATTGTGATTTTCTTGTTTTATTTGTTGATCTATGACTGAATAAAAATTGTTTGTTGATTGATTGGCTGAACATTACAAACATTCCAGGGACAACATTATCAAACCAGCTATAATAGGAAAAAGAAAGTTAATGAATAGTATAAGGTCCAATTTTTTTTTAATAGGAATATGCAAAACTCCATTTCTTTCTACATTAAAAGATGAACTCTTTTCAAATTGAACCCACCCCTTATTGATTTCATAGATAGATCTATGCAGGGTTGTTGTTGTTTTTTTGGCAATAACTAGGATAGAATTTTAGAATTTAGAATTTCCATTTCTTCTCTTGATCATTCAGTTGTAATGTCTTACAACTCTTTTGTTCTCCAGTTTAGACCTATTTATATCTTCCTATGTCATGACAACCTACAAATTCTATCTTCTTTCAGTTATTTTTCCTTCTCCTAATCAAGTTCTCCAAAAAGTTTCAGGTGTATTTTCCTATTCTGTCCTCTTGAACATCATCAGTTCTACACTCTACATTTCTATTTCCAATTCTTCCACATCATTTCCTCTTTTTAGCATCTTTTACCTCTTTTCTTTATTTTCAACTGAAGTTCTGCCTCAATTCTTCAGATTGTTTGTCAAAATTACAATTTTAACAAATGTCACATGCCCATCCCCAGTTGCTCTTTTCTCTGCATAATCTGGCTCCAATCTCCTTTGTCTGACTAGTTATTCCATGGTTGCTGGGCCCATTCAACCAATCCTCCCCATTCATTCAGCATCCCATATTTGATCAGGAAAAGGTTATGGAAGTTGTTATAATCATAATCCTTCAGGAATGCATGACTAATAATGTAATCAGCTAACTTAAAAGTTAATTTACAACAAGGTGTTATGTGGAATAAAAACCCAAGGGGAAGATTCTTGATGGTACTTGTATTCAGATGCCAGAAGTCCATATTTTAATCTTTGGAATCTGATGCCTACCAATTCTGATACTTTTTGAAAGCAAATTTTAAAAATTAATAGAGGTTAAGTTTATCAGTAGGTATTAGAATATACCCTTGAGAGCTGTTTAGCTTAGAAATAGTCTGAATCATCAGCTATAAATCTGAAATATTTGTTGCTAGCTAGCTAGTGGGAGAAGGCTGATGTCTTGTTTCTGAACTTCCTAGATGAATTTGATTAGCCAGGGATATTCTTCTGTTCTTAGAAAAGTCTGAACAGAACCATCATGATACAATTCATAATATTCAGATCTTTTTAGATATAATGTTAAATGTAGGAAAAGCTATAGATCTTTGAGACCTGAAGAGTTATTGCTACCTAATGTACAAATACTGTACAAATGAACCAATAGAATACAACTCCACCAATCTTAGAAAAAATAAATAAAACATACACACTAACTTTAGAAGATTGTACAATTAGACTGAATATTACATACAGGTACCAACTTAAATTCTTCATACCATACCATAGTATCATTTCATACCATACCATAATATCATTTGCATGATACACATGATTTCATTTCTAACAAAATGAAATCCAATGTAGAGAAAAGTAAGGACTTACATTTATGCAAGAAAAACCAAATGACAGGTATAGAATAGGTGGTAGCTGGCTCAATAGTAGTAACTGTGAGAGTCCTAGTGAACAATGATTTAAATATGAGCCAGCAGTGTGCTGCAGCTGCCAAAACAGTCAACACAGTCTGGGCTGCATTAATAGAGGGATAGAATCAAAATCCCATGAAGTGCTAATACTACTTTATAATGCCTTGGTAAGATCCCACTTGGAATATTGTATCCAGTTTTGGTCACCACAATATAAAAAAGATGCTGAGACTCTAGAAAAAGTACAGAGAAGAGCAACAAAGATGATTAGTGGATTGGGGGGAAAAACAGGAAGAACTGTTGTAGGAATTGGGTATGTCTCATTTAATGAAAAAAAGGACTAGGGGTAACATGATAGCAGTGTTCCAATATCTAAGGGGCTGCCACAAAGAAGAGGGACTCAACCTTTTCTCCAAAGCACCAGAAGGGAGGACAAGAAGCAATGGATGGAAACTAATCAAGAAGAAAAGCAACCTAGAACTAAGAAGAAATTTCCTGACAGTTAGAACAAGTAATCAGTGGAACAACTTGCCTCCACAGATTGTGGGTGCTTCAACACTGGAGATTTTTGAGAAGAGATTGGACAACGATTTGTCTGAAGTGATATAGTGTTTCCTGATTGAGAAGAACTTGGGTTGGACTAGAAGACCTCCAAGGTCCCTTCCAACTCTGTTATTCTGTTACTCATGTCATGCAAATATTTGATTTTAAAAGGAACACTGCAATTTCTGGACAACATTTTCATGGCGATATTTTATAAATATTTTATAAAGATAAATTTTTCAGCTTTAAAGAGGAAAGGGGGAGAGAATATGACTTTATGAACAGATAATACATTTAAGATCCTTAGGAAAAACATCAAATAAAATCCTTCTAAAAGTCATTGAAATACATAAATTCTCGTATGCACAATACTGATTGAGCGAACGTGTACATGAACTCTAATCTCCTGCTTGATCAAGTTGAGAAAACCTGGGGGAGAAGAAACTATAATTTCTCTCACACTTTGAATTCTACTCTTTGAAATTTGAAAGTTTATAACAAATATATTTAAATATGTAACCACTATTAATACCATGTTTTGAAAACATTCACAACTTGGTGAAAACAAGGCACAATTGCTGATTGTGTTCAGCATTGCAGACTAACTGTGATCATTTCTGTGTTTTTAATAACTGGAAAAAAGTAAGTTAAGCAAAGTTCTCCCAACTATTTAACTGATTTAACCAACAACTTACACGCAGAGGTTTCCACCGGGTTCAGCAATAAAACTTAACTATGTACAGAAATTGCAGCTCATTTTTTTAAAGTGACAAAGCCAATTCCAAGAAGGGTTTTTAAATGCTCTGTTGTGTAATTTATTCTGGAGTTCTGATCTATTTGTCTCCAGCATTTTCCAAATGTGTATGTCAGAAAGGTGAGGTATGTCAGTCCTTCATAAAACAAATGCAAAAGCCAATTGCAAGGCATTGCATCAAACATGCTTTATTATTATTATTAATAAGGGCTTCTTTGAAATGACAAGAGGAACACTAAGTCCATAATGCATCACTTGTGAATGCTGTTGACGTGGGAGATGTAATGGAGAAGGGCTGTATTAAAACTGAGGGTATATTCTACCTATTGCAGATCCTACACTTACATTAACAGAGCAGACAATTAAAAAATAGTCTTCATTGTATTATTAAAAAAGCCTAGGAGACGGATGTTCTTATGTCTCAAAATTGCAGGAGCTCTAGCAACAAAATAAATATCCCATCCCACCCATCATGCTACCATTTTCAAAATTGATTAATGTTGAATATTTATATGATTTACAGATAATGGCATATCAGCAGTTTCTGAAAACCTATAAAGAGTTTTCCACCATAGTATTAAATTTTGATTGGGAAAAATTTGTGGTGAGATGGGCAGCAAACAAATTTAATAAATAAATAATAAATAAAACATATATACAAATGGAGATATTTTTATTACTGTAATTGATTGGCCTATTATCGAACATTGCTTTTTTAAGTTTGTTCTCGGTGCAGTGATTCAGCAGTTAAGACTGGAAAGCTGGCAGCCCAGGTTCAAGACCTGCGTGTCACCCAAAAGGGGTGAGCTCCCATCCTCACCCCAGCTCCTGCCCACCTAACAATTTGAAAGCATGCAAATGCAAGTAGATAAATAAGTACCAGTTCAGTAGGAAGGTAACAACACTGCATGACAGCAACATGACCACAGAAATGTTTTCGGACAGCAATGGCTCACTGGCTCAAACAGAGATGAGCACTGCCCTCTATAGTCAGCGACAAGTAGCAAAGTAAAATCCACAGGGACTCCTTTACCTTTATTTACCTACCTTCCATAACAAAATTAGCAAAAAAACAAACAAACAAACAAAAAACCCAACCTGACAGGATCCAGAAAATCTCTCTACTTATTTCTTAAAAGCCATTTTACTGTTTCCTCGTTATATTTGCAAGAAGTTGATTCCCCAACAGTTGTGCTTCTATTTCATTGTGAAGGGGGAGGGATTAGGAATCCCTTACAATGTTACGTGAAAAGCTGTAAACTAGCCTATCTTCGTAGCAAATTAGAATTGAACTAGTTACTTTCTTACATATAACACAACATACTGCTTCTCTGTAAATTCCAATGGATTTACAGAGAAGATATCATCTGAAATTAATAGGTGTTACAAAAAAGGGGGGTAATATTCTTTAGTCACTGCCTGTTTATTACAATATGCCTTTCTCAGGACCTCTCACTTCTGTATTGCACTCTTTCAATCTCTTACATTTTCAATCCGGCAGTATTAACCAAAGTCTGTGCTAAATAGGCTTAATTGTATGTGCATGGCCGAGCTGTCAGCAATTCAACTCAATGGCACAAGATAAAATAAATAAAAAGCTGGCAATCTGTGCATCCAGAAAAATCTAAACCTCTAATGAAATTAAACACTAGAGTTCATTGAATTTTATTGTATTATCAGAAAGTTTTTTATTATAATGCGCAAAATCTGCTTAATGCAACCTTATATTGTATTTACAGAGGGGTAAAACAGCTTATGTGGACTGTGTGGAAGATGCCAGATTGGACAATTGAAAGTATAATCAGCATAATGATTTTTGGAAAGGCAAAATGAAACGATGCCATATGTTCACTTAAGCCTTAATTTTATGTAAAACTGGTTTGTTTTTCCTCTGACATCGCTAAAATGCCCTTTCACTTACAGTTCAGAACCTATTTATTTGCTTTCCAGGTCTCCATATGGCTCATGTGTATTGTACCCAGCAGACTTCTGCGCTGGGGAATGGCAGGTGAAAAACAACCTACTGCTTTTTGACACAACCAGGTAAGGGCCTTTAGTGCAGCATTTAAAACCCTTTATTATATTTGTCTCAAATAGGGCATTTGTACCCCAGTGGTTTATGCCACTACTTAATGGAAGCCAGCTTGCAAGCACCATATGAAAGAATTTGCATTTATTGCCAATTCCTCTTGGTACAGGGTATGCAATTGATTTTTATACCGTGGAGTGTTATTACATTTTCTTTAGGGAATTAGCATGCATAAATTTGTATAATTTGCAAAATCTTTAATTTTAGTTTATATCTTGTTTTTAAGTACCATTTGGATGTAAGAAAACTCATGCCTGTTTTAACTACACACACAAATAAACCCTATCTTAATATATTTTATAGTTGTAGCACGTTGCTGTTTTATTGAAATACAGGTAGTGTTTCAACCTTCTATTGCTATAAATTAACGAGGCTCCTAATGCATTTTCATTGAGAGGTTGAGCAGTCAAATTCATCTAGTTAGTGAAAACTACAGCATTTAATTCTTGTAAAATCTGAGACTAGAAGCTTCAATGAACTAATGATCCTAGCACAACCCATTTTATGTACCAGTGAAAATAAAGATCACTTGGAAATGTAAAATTTGTATAGAATAAATTGGGCATTATGAAACTCTTACCCTCAAAGCGTATTTTCTTCAGTTATTCTGAAAAAGGAACAAGGTGATAAAAATACAAGACAAAATCATTTATTCAAGACAGTATGCTCTTTTGTTTCTATTCCTTCATGGATTGATGACATCAAAGGTTACACTGCCTTCCTAGGTACTTACATGGCTTTTTGGCTGGCTGGACTAGTTGAGGATTCAGGTATGGACTATTTTCTGCATCTATTCTGCGCTTGTACTTCTGGCGACCACCACGTACTCTGTCTAGGCGCACTCCTAAACATGAAAAAAGAAAAAAAAGAAAGAATAAGAAAGAAAGGTTTAATACAACTGAAATACTTTGTGCAATTATTTGAAATTTTTTAATAAATAAGCCAAAATTTCAGTTCACTCTCTATTAAACTACAATCCCAATTTTCCACTTAAAAAGCACCAAAAGGAGCTTAATATATTGTAAACATGGGAAGTTCCTTGATTTTCAAGGTGAAATGTCAGGAAAGCGCATCAATTTCCCATTTGAGAAAGCTATCAACTATACTCCCTTCCTTAGTGCAGGGTATGTTTCTTATCTTCAAGTTCTAAACCATGGTAGTGTTTGGGTGTCTTTATTCTTCAGGTAGTTCTGCTTGTTCTTCCCACAGTGAAAAGAGGCACAGCACAAGCATAGGAAACTGGTGGTTTCTGTTTTGGTTGTCTCATAATGGTTATGATAAGAACAACAGAAAACTGTGACAACTTTGCTCTGAGAGTCTGGGAAATGTTGGAAGACTGATGACAATGTCTTTGGTCAAGTACTCTTTTAGAATTGGCCACATTGCAATTCCAAAATACAGAGCATTTCAAATAATCAAACAGCAGAAATAGTACAGAATAAAAATAATATTTTAAAATGATATCCAATATTTTGGAATACCATTTCTTGGAGCATGGGAGTGATACTTTGCACAGTATAAAATTGCACTCCATACAAATGGCAAGTGTTAGGAAATTAAATTTCATAACTAAAGTTTAGGCAAGATTAGCAAAGGCAATATACTGTATAGAAACAAATATAACCCAAAGGATTAATACTTAAAAAGATAAAAGAAAGAACGTTAGAGCAATCTTTCATTAGAAACATTGTCCCATATAGGAGAATAAGATAGCATTGTTAATTTAAGAATAAAAATGCTAGTTAATGTTAATTAACACCTTAAATGAAATAATTTTTAAAATCTTAAATTAGACCACTTATGGAAAATAATGGGAGGAACAAGCATTTCATGTACTGCTTTTTGAAAAATATAAATCTAGGAAATAAATAAATGTCTATTTTTGCTTTATTGATCACATTAAGGCTTTAATGTTATACATTACATAAAAATGTAGATAAAAACCCTTGTAGCATTTGGACTGAACCATCGAACGTGCACAAAAGTTTTTGAACTGTAATGTAGGAGAAAATATTTTGGACTTCAGTCAGTATAATATGAAGTAAATCCAGGCTCAATAAAATTACAAAAAGTGAATCTAAAGCTTAAATATTTGGACACATAATACAAAGGCAAGACTCCTGAAGACTGGGCCTGATGCTTGGAAAAACCAAGATGAAACGAAAAAATTGCATCACTGATGATGCCAGCTTGAATTTCCTAGAGGTCAAAAAAGCAGTTAATCTTGATAAAATGATGTCCATTGGCTGGCAACAAAAACAAGTTCCTGTCCTGTTTTTATTAAACTCAAACAAAAATATCAATTTCAATACATTAAAATATTTTTTAATCAAAAATTAATATTGAATAATATTGTACACCACCCAGAGTCATTTCTAGCCTTGTGGTGCAGCCAAAACAATCTGGAACTGAACACACTCAAAACCGTAGAAATGGTGGTAGACTTTAGGAGAAACCCTTCCATACTTCCACCTCTCACAATACTAGACAACACAGTATCAGCAGTAGAAACCTTTAAATTTCTAGGTTCTATCATATCGCAAGATCTAAAATGGACAGCTAACATCAAAAACATCATCAAGAAAGGACAACAAAGAATGTTCTTTCTGCGCCAACTCAGTAAGCTCAAACTGCCCAAGGAGCTGCTGATACAGTTCTACAGGGGAATTATTGAGTCTATCATTTGCACCTCTATAACTGTCTGGTTCGGTTCTGCAACCCAACAAGAAAGACACAGACTTCAGAGGATAATTAGAACTGCAGAAAAAATAATTGCTACCAACCTGCCTTCCATTGAGGACCTGTATACTGCACGAATTAAGAAGAGGGCCGTGAAAATATTTACAGATCCCTCACATCCAGGACATAAACTGTTTTAACTCCTACCATCAAAACGACGATATAGAGCACTGCACAACAGAACAACTAGACACAAGAACAGTTTTTTCCCGAAGGCCATCACTCTGCTAAACAAATAATTCCCTCAACACTGTCAAACTATTTACTAAGTCTACATTGCTATTAATCTTCTCATTGTTCCCATCACCAATCTCTTTCCACTTATGACTGTATGACTGTAACTTTGTTGCTGGCAATCCTTATGATTTATATTGATATATTGACCATCATTTGTGTTGTAAATGTTGTACCTTGATGAACGTATCTTTTCTTTTATGTACACTGAGAGCATATGCACCAAGACAAATTCCTTGTGTGTCCAATCACACTTGGCCAAAAAAAATTCTATTCTATTCTATTCTATTCTATTCTATTCTATTCTATTCTATTCTATTCTATTCTATTCTATTCTATTCTTGTGAGATGGGTGGCCATATAAATTTGATTAATTAATGAATAAATTCAAAAAATTGACATAATGTTAAACGGGTCTGAAATTATTCAGCCCCGCAATGGTAAAATTAAATACAGGTAAAGCTAAGAAGCAATGAAGTTACAAAAAGTGCCTATCTATCAGCAAGGCAATTTTTTGGAAATGGAATCCTAAGTCATCAAAAAAGATAAAAGCTACGGATAATGTTAAAGCTTTCCTGCTCTACTGCTGAATTAACAATTAGCAAAGGGAAGTTGGTTTCTGTCTCTTGATAGCTATCTGCAGTCTGAAGCATATTAGTAAGGCAGTGTAAAAATGTGAAGTGTGTCCATGAATGTGTCTATGTACAGAATACAATGTTCAGAGGAGAAAGATGACAATATTTTTGGAACAAGAAAAAAAAATACTCATAATCCAAAGAACAATGAAATCGACTTCAAGACCTAAGCACTGGGGTAGGCAACTTTTTAAGTGAAAGAAGAGTCACTATAATACTGCACAGAACAATATGAAAATCAGATGTTCTTGGAAAAATAAGGCATGATACTGATCAGTTTACTGGGTTTAATCTCAAAGCTATGCCATGATATTTAGTTTCCTGAAATGGAGAAGATGCCTCTTCTTCATTCCAATCACATTTGTTTTGCAGATGTAAAAGGAGAGAAAGAGAATAAAATATTTTAGGTTTAACACCCATGTCCTAGCCTTAATATCTGCTGTGAACTTATTATATGATGTTATATGTTTGTTTTAATTCTGTTTTCCATTTAGTTTCTAGAAGTTTTATATTATTGTTCATTGATTGTTATTAGCTTACTAGAATTCATATGCAAGATGGGTAACCATATACATTGTCTAAAACAATGGAATATTTGGGATGTTATTTTCAAGCTCCTAGTCTAGTGTTACAGCCTTGGTATTTTCAGTGGTTTCTCATCCAAATATTAACTTTGTTCAACTTGTCAATATCAGACAAGTTTAGAATGTGCAAATCCAAGTAGAAAAGTCCATGGGACTAGCTTCAAAAACCTTCTTCAACCCTGCTACTAGGAGCGTATCCGATTTCCAACTAAACACAAAGAGACAGCTTAGGGATGTTCACTAATGCAGAGGAACAGATGATGTGGGGCTGCTACTATTGCCTGCTACAGACACCTGTAGGATTTGCTGTGTAAGGTGGTTACTTAACTCTTCTTAATGGAAGGACTGTTCCTGCCAAGATAACTTGCTCGAAGCATGGATGGAAAAATAAGCAGGATGGATTTGATCTTAGAAGCCCTGACAAGGACCTTGGAACACACTGTGCATAAGTAACGATTCTTCTCATATGCACACTTTTCCTAATATTTCCAAAGGGATTACTGTTCTACATAATTTCAAAAAGTTGGGGGCACGTGAAGCTTGGCATTCTAATCTGTGCCATTTACAATACAAATTAGATCACAAGTAACAGGTGACATGATTTAATTGAATGTCTTCCATCTGCAATGCTGACAAAAGGTAAATGGAAATAAATGAGTCTGGCAAGGCAGCCCTTGAGCCTTATGATACCCAATATCTTTTTTAAAAGAAGAGTTATCTATAAAACTGATGCTGACAGGTCTCCAACATTTTATTCCTGGACAAGATTAAATGAATGTTTTAATATGAGGGGAAAAAGGACAAATAACAATGTTGCCTTAAGCATGGAGAATTGCCATTATCTCCTCTTTAATGTAATTAAAGGAAAGTCGTTATTCATGAAATAAAATAAATCCTTTTATTATCCAGGAGACCAAAATTTATCAGGTCCAAAATTTACAACCACTGAATTATTAACCAGCAAGCACTAAGATTTCAGTTTTACACCCAGTTCTAATTACCCATTTACTTAGGATGATAAAGCATAGCTGGAGCCGTCTCCAGAATTTCAGATCTGTTTTATATAGCTTGCCTGAATCCCATTGGTAAATATTTTTGTCACTACTGGGCAGCTGCTAAATTCATTTCAAAAAAGCAAATATGAGCAACCAGATCTTAATTAATTGCTTTATACAGTAATCCAGTGCAATATTAAACTATGTTAAGAATCATCATAAATATGACAGACCATTTCCCAACAGATTCTTAATAAACCTCTTCAATGAGGTCCTTGATGCTATAATAGATACATTCAGGGATTCCTGAATTCTAGGGCTGAAATTGGATTTTTTTTCTTTCTGACCTACAAAATTATGTAGAAATAAGAATATTAACCTAAACTGTACAGAGTAATCAGCCTTTCAGTGTCCAGATGTGATTTCAGACACTATTTATCAGAGCCTTCAGCTAATTCCAATTTAATTGGATGATATAAAAAGAGAGGTCAAGCTACCAATGGCCACTAGCCAGGATGACTTTATAATGCCTTCAGTATTATAGCTCACAATTAGGAAAGTGGTACCGGACTCAAGTCTTGTTTATGGCCACTGGAGCAACAAAATGCTAAAATGATACTGCTGGTCTAGCAAGTGTGTTCTTATATTCTTAAATCCAAAGGCTGATGTAAGTGCCCAAGAAAAACCAAAGCAGGATCTATAAAGCAGTAATGATAGAGTTAGTGTGGAATTGTTTCCTTCAGACAATCTAACTGGTCTGAACATTTCCCTCTTCTTACAAATGGAAAATGATAGGGTTCATTTTTTTCTTAATGACCAATGCAAATAGCCGATTTCACATCTAAAACATTAAGCTTTATATGAACTTTCAAGAAAAACAAAATACAAAGGTACAGTATTTGTGGTACCTTGCTCAATAGTAGTAATTGTGAGAGGGATCTTGGAGTCCTAGTGGAAAACTATTTAAATATGAGCCAGCAATGTGCAGCAGCTGCCAAAAAAGCCAATACAGTTCTAGACTACATAAACAGAGGGATAGAATCAAGATCATGTGAAGTGTTAATACCACTTTTTAATGCCTTGGTAAAGCCACACTTGGAATACTGCATTCAGTTTTGGTTGCCATGATGTTAAAAAGATGTTGAGACTCTAGAAAAGGTGCACAGAAGAGCAACAAAGATGATTAGTGGACTGGAGGCTAAAACATATGAAGAACTGGGTATGTCTGCTTTAATGAAAAGATGGACTGGGGAGACATGATAGCAGTGTTCCAATATCTCAGGGGCTGCCACAAAGAAGAGGGAGCCAAGCTATTCTCCAAATACGGGGGGTTTTGAGGGTAGGACAAGAAACAATGGATGAAAACTAATTAAAGAGAGAAGCAACTTAGAACTAAGAAGACATTTCCTGACAGTTAGAAAAAATAATGTGCAACAACTTGCCTCCAGAAGTTATCAATGCTCCAACACTGGAAGTTTTTAAGAAGATATTGGATAACCATTTGTCTGAAGTCATGTAGGGTTTCCTGCCTAAATACGAGGTTGGACTAGAAGACCTCCAAGGTCCCTTCCAACTCTGTTATTCTATTCTATTCTAAGTTTTGATATGATTTTTAAAATAGTCCATTAAATCCTAGAGCTCAAGTAAGAAAAATAAGATCACAACATCCATAGTTATGTCTAAGTTTTAAGGTTGATTATCAAAGTTGATGTGAACCTCCCATGGGCCCCACTACTCTTTCTCTCAAAAAGAACCTGGGTACACTTGAAGCAGAACTTCTGTTCTTACCACCAGAAATACTTGCTTATGCTGTTTGATATCCAAAGCTGAAATGTAAATATTTGAACATATTTCCTTGTTAAGAATTCTCTGCTGGTATCAAACTAGTATATTAGAAAGCAGTTTAGCCTTTCTAGAAAGCTAATCTCCTCCACTGAGGAGGCATTTAAATAGAAGGGGTATAAAGGCAAGTAATTAATCATTTACCCATGTTCTGAAATGGTACATCAATGAAGGACCATAAGGTAATGAGGTTGTGTGCATATATTAACTAAGATGTGCTGTGAAAGAATACTAGCTTGGCTAAAGAAGCTTTGCTAAGAGCCCATTCAACTGCATGTCCTTTACTTACACTATGATGGATCAACCAACTGCCAATGGATATTTGTAAAATCAGTGACCACAAATGAAAAGTGATATTTCATGCCATCCATAAAAGAAACCTTAATCTTAAGAAGTTTTGTTGCTACAGTATTTAAACAGAACTTGACTCTGTTCTAAAAGAAATCTTTGCTTTTGAAAGATTTCCTTCAGAACTATCAAGGAAGGAAGAAACTTCCTTCAGAACGATCAAGAACTCGTAACTCTACAAAAATCAAGCAAAATAATCTAATAACTATTGAGAGGCTGATTTTGAAAGTCCAAACATTCCAGGCTATGATTTTTATTGGTGGGGAGGGGAGTTAAGGAAACACAATGCTAAAAATTAATTGAAGTCATTTGAAGGACAAGAGTAGGTCTCGATTTCAAATGACCCTAGAAAAGTCTTTCCACTGAAAAGAATTCAAGTGATAAGCCAGTGACACCTCAAAAGAAAGAAATCTAACAGTTAAGTTCTGGACCATTTACTAGCAAGTCACATGAGATATGAGGAGATCGAAATAAAATTCATTACAGTAATCCAACTGTGAAGTACTGATAGCATGAAATCAGGATCTCAGTATCAACTTTGAAAATAATATGCAGCTGAGCATTTTTTTCCCATTTATGAGCTAGAAGCTTTGGGATGCATTCGGGGATCCAGAAAGTGAAAAAAAGATCCTTTTGATTAACATAAGTAGAAGAGCACCAAATGCATGCTCCCACTATAAGAGTTTAGGTTCAAACCTCTGTCCAGAAAACAGCACTCATTGCAGGTAGCAAAAATCTGCTACTGAATTGTCTGATTGCATACATTTCAAGTAACATGTCTTCTCTTTGAACATGTGTTATATTTACGTACAGCAACCTCTTAATATATGGAACGCCTAATATTTCTGTCTATACAGAGATTGCAGCTTAACTGACTCATAAACCACTGTTGGCCCAATTTATTTATAGTAATTAGAACAGAGTTCACTCTGCACCCTTCCCCTCCCCAAAGGTTGGTTTAAGAAAAGATAGAGATGGTAAAATCAAAGTATGAAGCACTAAATAGTATCATTATTCTCATAAAACTTTCATGGATATGTGGACAACTACAAATACCTAGTAAGGGCAATGGACAACTTAAATGATTTTAATTCATTATATAATTTATTTATGTTCAACTTAGTTTTTTTAATAAAGTACAAAAAATGCCAAGTGCCCACCAATTTGTTCTCAACCTAGGAAAATAAATATCATGTGTATACCAATTTGTTCTCAAGCCAGAAAATCAATATCACTCCACCAGCCAGGATAATGCAGCCATGGCCAACTGGAGCAAAAAATTCTTCATTGATCAGTGCACATAAAGGAGGGAAATGAGGCAGGACATCACAGTTTCCTTTGCCTTTCAGTCTCTGCAGTTCCTTCATTAGGATTGGTCAGAAAGTTAAGGGCAGGGAGTAGATTTACTCCTTCATGAATAACCTGGTGGAATCCTTCCTGCATATTTCATTTGCACCTGTAAGTAAAATGATGTCCCCACATGTCTATTTTTTGTTGCACGTATCTACACAATCCAATATACAGATCCACTAAGATCTACTTATATAAATAGAACTTGGTGGATCTTTATATTGGATCATGTAGATGTATTGTAAAATCAGTCATGACAATAGTGAAATTTTATACATGTGATATAGAATACATGTGAAATAAAATTTTGCTATCGTCATGACTGATTTTACAGTACATTTAAAAAAAGAATTATAGGACAGAAAAACAAAGCTAGAAGAAACGTTACACATATTTATAGTCAAAGACAAAAAATAAATAAAACAATACCCAGAATTATTATCAGTTTAATAAAATAAGACTACTTCTAGTGTAGCATTTACTTATAATTGAATAAACAAGTCAAAAGAATATGCAGTTTGCAATTTTGAGGCCTCTGATTTTATTGCCATGAAATAATGCTTCAATCAATCCACTCCTTGAAATTTATCTATGGTAATAAATGTTCATTTCATTCGCATAATATACTGTACATATTCAGAATTGTCATGACAAGAGATTGGAAAGGGAATCTAAAGTTGTACGTGAACGATCAAGTTTTATGTAATGAAATATATTTAACTTTACATGTATGATGTAGATAGAAAAATGTCTTCAAATCAAGGACATGTACTCTCAAAAATATATGTACCATCACACTATCTTTTTCCAGTAAACATTAGACTGGCACAATTAAAATTATTAACATTTGTAAGGCAGTATGACTTAAGCAACTGGTTTGATATATAACAAAAGTACATTCGATTCAGCACTAGGAGGACTTTTTAGTTCTATTATGTAATCATGAATCAGAGATTTCTTTGTGAAGAAAAAAAAAAGAAAATCAATTAAGGCAGAATAATAATGAGAAGAGAAAGAACTGGAGAAAATAAGAAAATATACTGACCTGCAACTAAAAGTAGAATGAATATGAAAAATGAAAGCAAAGCAATAGTAATAGGTCCTTAGCTGCAATCCCAAAACATCTGGAGCACCACTTAAACATCATCAGCATTGACAAAATTATCATCAGTCAATTGCAAAAGACAGGTTTACTTGGAACAGCTTTGGAACTACAACAATACCTTTAATACCATCAAACAATAACACCTGCTTATCCAGGTTCTTGGGAAGGACTCAGGAGGTGGATAAAAATGCCAAACCCAGTCAAAATATCTGCCTCATTATGCAATAAACTATAATAATACAAAGAAGAACTATGACAATCAGGGTGCTCCAGTTTTCACCAATATAGTCTTCCAGAGGTGAAGACCACGCTGGATTGTTCAACCTCAGTGTAAGGTTCTTAGGGTATACTTGCTCATTATTCATTATATATGATTAAGTATAACTTAAAAAAAATAAAGTATAAGCTTTATTCAATCAATCTGTAAAAAATACATGGCAAACCGGGAACATCTGAGACTCTAGAAAGAGTGCAGAGAAGAGCAACAAAGATGACTAGGGGACTGGAGGCTAAAACATATGAAGAATGGTTGCAGGAACTCGGTATGTCTAGTTTGATGAAAAGAAGGACTAGGGGAGACATGATAGCAGTGTTCCAATATCTCAGAGGTTGCCACAAAGAAGAGGGAGTCGGGCTGTTCTCCAAAGCACCTGAGGGTAGAACAAGAAGCAATGGGTGGAAACTGATCAAGGAAAGAAGCAACTTAGAACTAAGGAGAAATTTCCTGACAGTTAGAACAATTAATAAGTGGAATGACTTGCCTGCAGAAGTTGTGAATGCTCCAACACTGGAAATTTTTAAGAAAATGTTGGATAACCATCTGACTGAGATGGTGTAGGGTTTCCTGCCTGGGCAGGGGGTTGGACTAGAAGACCTCCAAGGTCCCTTCCAACTCTGTTGTTATATTATATCTACATTATATTTTTCCCCATCGGGGAGTATGTGGATGGCAAAATGCATAATTAAATACTGCATAGAATCAGTGAATTAAATATGGATTGTTTTTTGTTTGCAACTGTTATTATTCTATATCAAGGAAATAAGCACCAAACAAAATAGTGCTTTTCATACAGAAATGAAAAATAATACCTACAATTCATTTGCTTTAAGAGAAAGGGCCTATATATGACTGTTAAACTCAATTTTCTAATATTCTTGGGGGGTTTTCTCTTAAAAGAGTCATCTATTTTACTATTTTAAATTTATTTGGTGATGTTTTTAAGTTTATTTATTTATTTATTTATTTTATTTATTTTGTCAAACACAACAATATATATAAGCATGAAATAACCACACAAATTGAATACAACCAAAGGGAACATTAGGACAGGAACGGTAGGCACGCTGGTGCTTTTATGCATGCCCCTTACAGACCTCTTAGGAATGGGGTGAGGTCAACAGTAGACAGAATGCATTCCAGGCATTAACAACTCTGTTACTGAAGTCATATTTTCTACAATCAAGATTGGAGTGGTTCACTTTAAGTTTAAATCTATTTTGTGCTCATGTATTGTTGTGGTTGAAGCTGAAGTATTCTTTGACAGGAAGGAAGTTTACTTCATTGGTGCCAGGTTACAAAAATCTGATGGTTTTTTTTGCTCATGATTATATATCTTGCCATCATTCTGCTGCCTTAGTAAAATAGTTCATGTAAGATATGGTCTCATAAAATATTTTCTTTGGACACTACAGAGTGAAGAAAGATGTACAGTGAAAATAAGATATGAATACACCAACTTTGGCCAACTCCTAACATAAGTACTACCCTGTATCCTATCTATCACCAGAATTTTCTTTAAATTTTCTTATCTTTTGCAGAGAAAAAGGGAGAAGCAATTAGGAGGAAAGGGAAGAGGGAGGGGGGAACAGGAGAATAGAGGCATACATCACATCTCAAATGAAATGATTTTGTCCCCTCAATTTACTATTATTATTGTCTCTGTGAGTAGGCTAATGTGTATCCTTTCTTTAATTCGGATTTCTATGGTTTTTCAAGTCATAATTTGTTTTCAGGGGGGAAAAAACCTAGTCAAACCGTAATGATTTATTTATTTATTTATTTAAGTCAGAACTTTATCTTTATGAGAGAGGGCTGTCTCACACACAAACACATCAACAAACATATTGTAAAAATGGGCCATTTGAAACTTGAAGCAAAGCCTGCTTGATGGCTATTGGAAAACCAGAGATGGTTATAAAAGCATTTTAGGTCTCAATTTGAATTTCATAGCAGCTTTGAAATTTATAAGTACCAGAGTGACAATTAGCTCTTTATTTTGTCCCCTACCAATAATTCAGAAGGCTTTGCTTTGTGAATGCACTCTTCCCCAAACAAAAGAATTCTGGATTTTATATTGGCTTGAAGAAGGAAGATAAACCTTAATGAAGACTAAAATGAAGTAAAAGAAAGAGGGGGGAAACTAGCCCTTTCCCCAGCAAAATATAATCCACTCTAGTTAATTATAAAAAAATCATAATACCACCATTAGTCCGTTTCCATTCCTTTTAAAACAGAAATGTTAGGTAATAGCTTCAACATATTTATAATCACTTATTATTATTGCAATGAATATTTTTAAAGAGCCTTTCAAAATGTATCATTCCTACATATTGTTAGGCTTTCTTTGAATTTTTAAACTGCCAGAAGCAACCCAGAATGAGCAATCCTATCCTCATGGTCAGAATGGAGAAATCGGGATCAAGGTATTGTAAAGTCCTATAAAATGTCACATATCACATATTCAGAGTCTATATGTCTGTATACAGATAAGATGAAAGACAGTTGGCACGATACTGTCTTGACTTCTGCTTAGCAGTCTTGTGTTCTGCACGAAAGAAAAAAAGAGATATAGAAAACTATATCATATAAAACCAGAATACTGATCCTCATGGAATGGCAGAGGCTAACTAAAATTTCAGATAAAAGGTTTCTCAGTCATATTCAGGCTTTCTCCATGTTCTGCACACAAAGCATGAGTTATGACATTAAGCGATGGAGCCTTCATAGTGATGATCATCTTTCATTTCAGTTCAAAAGTAATCAGAAATTATGGATGCTTCTAAGCCTCACTCATACAGCAGGAAACCATAATTTCCAGTTATAGCTCAACAAAATAAAACAAACAAACAAAAAAACTATTATTTCTTTTGTAATTGCCTTGTCACTGACCATATATATAAGCACATGCAGCAAAATGAATTGTTTCTGTTTTGGAAAATGGAAGACTGATTTTCAAGAAAAACAACTTGTCTATTTTATCATTGTTCTCTCAGATTACATAACCATTGGACTTATCCCTGAAGTCATAGGAAATTAAGACGCTGAAAACTTGACTGGGATGTTTATGATTTGCAGTCTCTGCCTTACAGACATAAAACTTCAGGTGCATGTTCCTTCTGCTGATGGAAACAAACTTCCAAGATTGGAGGAAGTTGTAAGCCACACAGAGTTGCTTAAGATGGATGGCCATATAAATCTGTTAAATGTGTAAAGATTTTTTTGAATTCTAATATGCACAGTGCTAGGGAGACAGGGCAGATCACTTCTAATGCCTCATTATATCTGTGCAGAACTCCCAAAAGCAAATATTTTTGACTTCCTTCCACAAGATAGGCAGCCAGAACTGGAATTCACTGTGGTTTCAGTGTTTTTTCCATAAAAGAGTCTCTGACTTGAACCACAGGATGAATGTACTGCTTTAATAAAATAAAACCATGCTTAACAGCAGTTCTCGGTGAGGATTGCTTTCAGGCAACTAATCTGCTGACCATGCTCATTTAAATTTAGAGTCCTTAGTTTTGCCCTTTCTCTTTTGAACACCATTGATTCCGTGCCATATGGTGCCTCAGAGAACAAGCAAAAGTCTGATTATGTAATGCCACCCTTACTTTTTCTTCTGTATATTTATATGCAGTCCACTTTTTTTATTCCGTCCATCCCCCGGGGTCAGTAGGATCACTGAGAAAGCCAGACTCAGAACAACACAAAACATGATTACTCTTCTAGTTTCCCCTAAATGCTCTAGGTAGCCGTCACTTTATCCTGTGTACACCACATTCCATTACTGCCCAACCTAATAAAGACTTCTGTCACTGCAATAGCTTTTCATCTTCAGGGCTCCTTTCTCTACTCCTGATAATGCTGCCAACTCCACTCTCTGTAAATGAGCTCATGCGAACACTTAATTTTCAGCTTGTGAAAACAAACAGGCCACTGTTCAGTGCCAGAGCTTGAGGGGGTAATGTTTTGTCTTCAGAGCTTGAACAAAGCATTTGAAATAAGAGAGAGAGAGAGAGAGAGAGAGAGAGAGAGAGAGAGGGAGAGGGAGGAAGGGAGAGAGAGAAAGAAGAAAGAAAGAAAGAAAAGAAAGAAAGAAAGAAAGGAGGGAGGGAGGGAGGGAGGGAAGGAGGGAGGGAGGGAGGCAGGCAGGCAGGCAGGCAGGCTTATCATACTCACTGGCCATAACTGCTGACAGTGAAATCAAATTATTCTCATACCATAATCAAACTACTAGATACAGTAACACTCACAGAAGCATGCACACTTCTAATTCAGCTGCAAAAATAAGTAAACCTTTGCTATATCTTCATAATGCAAGCAATAAGAAAAATTAATTTTCTTGTAATTAGATATTTATCACCTGTTTACTTTTAACTTTTGTAGCAGTATGTATTATTTATTTAATAAACTATCAATTGTTTAGTAATTGGAATTCTCTGGGTAGTGAATAGGTAAGTTAATGTATTCCTTATTACAAAATCCACTGAAAATATACATTCCACACATAAAATATCTGTCAAGTTGTTTCTATCTTTAGTTTCTCTTCAAACAATCTTTTCCCCATTTTTTTAAAAAAATACTTAGTAGACCAAGAGTCCATCTACCTTGTCAGTTTATTTACTGACAGTGGTCAACTCAGTTGCCTAAGGGCATTTTACAAGTATATTCACTGATATTAACTGCCAGCTTTCAACAATCATGTTGCTCCTCAAAATGTATTTTGCATATTGCTATTCATAGTTTGGAGTTCTAGAAGGATCATTTTTCTCACCTCTTGATTTCGAAAGTGTGTGTGTGTGTGTGTGTGTGTGTGTACACATATATGTGTGTATATATACTTATATATGTGCAGTAGTTTTTTAAAAAAAGTTTTTACAAAAACAGTTTGAATCCGACTAATATATTCTTTTCTCCATATCTGCATATCAACTGACAATAACAACAACAAAAGCCTTATAACCTAGGCAAGCTTTGCCATTTTGCATTTTCAAATTAAGTACAGAACTGTCTGATCTTGATTTTCCTCTGAAAAAGTGCCTCCTATCAGTTGATAAAGCATTAAAACTGGGCCATGAAGTCTACATTTAAAGTGTCATAACCTGCATAGAAGGCTGAAATAGTTGAGGTGTTCACAATATTAACAGTAGGTCTACAGTGACAGATCCAATCAGAGGGGCTGAACCATCCATCAGCTCCTTTGGAAAATATATATTTTTTATACTTCAGGCAAATTTTATGTCAAAGAAGTGATTGAAGACTACTTAGTAAGAAGAAGGCAAAGGGAGTCATCTTAATCCTAACTTTAGAAGATAACATTGTTAGTATAACAAATATTAAGGCAAAAGAACCTGGTTGTGGAATTAAGCTATTTGCAAGATTATTCTGGAAATGACCATCAAATGAAAAAAGTAACTAAGAAACAGCCCAGACAGCACTCAACAATGTAAAAGAAATCCAGAGAAGCAATAAGACAAGTTTGGAAAACAACAAAAAATTGTATCCTTCCTACCATACCATGATTCTCATAGAGTTGTACATACTCCCTTGCTTAAGAACAAATTTGCTAGCTCAGCTCAAGAAAGGAAGAGTCTATTTCCTCCACAAAGAAGGTTGACAAAAGACTAGGTTCACCTTCTTCTATGTTATCCAGCAAGGTTCCTTATAGCCCTACTTCTCATCAATTACAAGACATGGCAGAAATAGAAAGAAAAAGGTAATCATGCTGTAGAGACTACTCCAAAGATCTGCCTTCTCACAGGTTCTACAGTTCTACAATTATTTTTATTTCTCTGAATGACATTCGATCCAAATTCGATAAACTTATCCAGGCTTGGACAATATCTGTTGATGGTAGTTGTGGTTTTACACAATAATAACACAACCAATAATGTAGGCTCTGTTATTAAAAATCAACTCAAGAACCTCTGTTGTCTATCCTTCTAACTAACTTGCTTTGCTAGGGACTTTACATACTGGGAAGCCGTAAAAAAAAATCTGCTAAGCAAGCTTCTAATCTGTCATCTCAAACATATAGATATTAACAGTATATAGAATGTAATTTTCATTTTTCTGGTTGAAAACTATTGGGCCTGATCCAAGTGAACTCAACTATGCAGTTTGAAGCTTAGTAGTGGTCATGGGGAAAGATAGAGAACTAAATCAAATTTCTGTGTTGAAAAACAGTTTCTCTGACTCTGAAGAAGTTCATCCAGGAGAACCAAAAGGGCAAGGTGCAATAATGTTTTCACGTTTAAAAATTTCTTTATAAACTAAATTCAAAAAAGGAAGTCAATAAAAGAAAAAAAATGTGTAAAATTATAAAAGAACATACATTAGCTACAGAGCTATGTTCTTCCTCTGTTGAGTCAGAGGAAGAATGTATAAATTAGGAGGATTTTGAAGCAGAAACTTCTCAAATTGAGATTTCCAAGAACTCCTTCAGGAAGACCCTCTTTAGGGACAATGATCCTTTATACTAAGGGCTTTTGCTTTCCATGCAAAGACTTATTTCTATGAATGAAGAAGACTGATATGCTACAAAGAAAGCCTTGATTTCTAACACCTTTAAAACTTTGGCCTTTTTATGAAAGGATTGAAGCTTTGAAGATGCAGTGTGACTTGAGAAAAATAAAAGAGCTGTCACATTCTAGGAATTGTCAGACCAAGTTATCTCTTCAGAGCTGTCCAAGGTCCTGCAACTTCAGCTTCACTGTATCTGTCATAGTCCATAGACTCATTTCATGATGAAGAAAGAACTCTTGCCTTCCCTTTCTGAGCAGCTGGATTGCTAAAACTGCGAACTTAGATATGCATATTCCATTTTTATAACTTTCTTCATCTAAATAAAAACACTAATTAGATCAGGTGGTATGTGCCTTTCTAATACTTGCGCAGTGCAATTTTAAGCAGATCTGCTAGGAAAAATGCTACACTATGTAAGTAAACATGTAATTAGGCCTTGAAACTCTGACTGTGACAGAAGTTGCAAAATGAAACTACTCTTCCCCTACTGTTGCCACCTCTCCCTGTAATTTGCCTCTTCACAGTACAGTTGTGTGAAAGAAAAATAATGGGTGGTATTTACAGAAATAAAGTGAAAGGGGAATATGTAGTTTGCCTAAACATAGAATCAATCAAAGACAAAAGGAATATTTTGACCTATGCTTTTCTTCCAATCCAGTGCCATCTAAATGCCCCACACTGCTACCTTTTTAATAGAATACTGCCTAGGCTTTGTTTTCTTCAATTTTTAAGTGTAAACTGCTCCCTTTTTCTCCCCTTATTTTTATAAAAGAAAAACCTACTACATGTAACTGAAAGAGATGGAATCATTCTATTTTAGCTCCCAATGAGTACAGTTTAAAGTGTCGACATTTTCAGCTGTTATCCTTTTCTTTGCAAAGAGCCTACTTAATAATGTTCATTCTAACAACCTCATTTATTTTCCACAAAATTAACTCAGTTTCAACTCTGATTAATGATTTCATCTAAATGAACCAAATTAAAAATTGAAAATTATATTTCAGCCAAAGGGGAAAAATTGACAATTTCCAGTTAACAAATTATCCTTTCAAATATTAAAAGATGACCAAGAAGAGTATATGATAGTAATGAACTCTAGCTGGGGCTTGGGGCTTATCTATGGTTCAGGAAGGAGTAAAAAGGAGAGCAAAGTTCTGTGCATTGTTAACACAGAATTGTCTTGGGATACCAAAATGACTTCTACTATGTCTTTGCCTGTAATGAGCCCAACAAAGCAATATAAAGAAATTCAGATTTAATTAAATGGGCAATGCTGGAGTTGCAGTACTGCTAAGAAAGGATAAGGAGAACACATAGCCGTCTCTTAACACAGCTGATGACAAATACTGATGATATTTAGGATAAGAAATTTTATTTAAGTTAAAAATCAGATAAAATAAGGAAATTAATTTCACACATGCACAAATTATCAGGCAGAGATTTGTCTATTTAGATAAGTTGTAAAAGCTGTATTTAAAATGCTCATACTGAGAATTCATGAAGAAAATTTTGAACAAGTGCAATAGCTTTATAAACCTATAAATTTGACAAGCTATTCAATATTCAAATTCATAATTGTGGGGATCTTGTTGGTTTGAATGCTTATATAAAGGATTTTGAAATTATCACATAATGCCACATTTAACTCAATAGTCAATATAAAGGTTAAATATAATATGTAATATAAATAATATACCAAGTACATGTTTCTAAATATAATAAACAATTTAAATCTAAAAATATGATTCTGCTTGTGTGTATGTGCTTGTGTATGCACTTAAAATACATGCTCCAAGCTTCTCCTTTCCCATAAAATACATTAAGGGAAATTCTAAATATTCCTGAGATCATATTGTTAATGCTGACTTGTAAAAAAAATCAACACAGAAGAAAAAAAATAGAAATCATTATTGGTTTGACCTATGAATTTTTTATACAGTAGAATGGGACTTTGGAAAGAACTTCTCCCATATGTGTCCACCTGAACATTGAGATTATCTTTCCTTATCAAAGTTCTGTCTTCATTCCAAGAATCAAAGAATGGCTTATATAGAGTAATCTTTTTTCATGATGTCTATAGAGATTCTCAGTCATCCAGGTCATGGTTGTCCCAAAGGTGCTTTTTCAAGAGGCAATTGGACTTTCTGGTTTTTCTTTGAAGATGTTTCACTTCTCATCCAAGAAGCTTCTTCAACTCTAGACCTGAAGCAGCTTCTTGGATGAGAAGCAAAACGTCTTCAAAAAAAACCCAGAAAGCTCAGTTGCCTCTTGAAAAAAGAAAGTACACCTTTGAGTATACTTTCAAGACTAACAATAAAAATGTGAGATGTACATTTTATGAACACATTAATAAGAAGAAAGAAAGAATTTTTGGTGTAACTCCCATCTATACATCAGTTTTGCCAGGAAAACTGTTTCTGTCCCAATACCTCCATCAAAGGACAATTTATTTATCTCAATTGCAAAATGATGATAGATTTTAGGATGCATTTATGTTACTTTCCTTTACATCTTTGCAGTTTTAACTCTTTATTATTATTTTTGATGTTTTAGCACCTAACACATTTGAGGGGGAAAAGTACAAATACCAATGTTGGATAAGTATTGTAAATATATTACACATTTACGTCTAAAAAATATTTTTTGATTTCAGAATTGTTATATCTGTATAGCTATATCAGTTCTGTTGCTACAGATATATTTACATTGAGGTTGGAATATCATCTAGAATTTTCATACCTTGTCATATTATTAAATATATCTGCCTCTTAATAATTAATAATCACAGTTTAATACAATGATAACCCAAACTTGTGGCTATGTGTACATGAACTACTGATATAATAATTTAAAGACAGGAAAAGAACAAGCCTCTCTTCTATTATTTCAGTTAGTGAATGAGGTCTAAGGATTGTGTATTTTAAAGAGATCTGATAAAGAAGCTTCATGAAAATCCACATGAATACATAATAGAGGAAGGGTAAAAGAATAAACAAAAGACAGCCTGTCATCTATACAAGTTCAAAATGTGTCAGCAGTATAAATCAGGAGAGAATCCTTAAAAGGCAGGCGGGAACACTGAAGTTCCTGCTATCTGTGTAATAACATGAAAGTTGATTTTAGTTTATTTGTTTTTCCTTCACTGTTTCATAGATAGTCATCCAAAGTTAAAGAAGGGGGAGAGATATAAAGTGCATGAAAGCAAATTCACATCAGTAGAATAAAACAAATCAGAGGGCAGTAATAAATGTCAGTGCTCTAGCAGCAAAGACGAACCACTGTTTTTCCTCATACTTAAAGTGAAATACCCAGCTGTTATCTTTGTGCCTGCAGAGCCTCCCTATTGTAGATTCAATAATACAAGAAGCTTCTTATCAGCAGTCAGGGTGACTGATTGGAGCTGTGATATGTTTAGACAATGCACTGTGTTTAACTGAATTTACAGATGCCCCAACTCAGACCATAGTAGTAAACGCCAGAGACTAATAGGAAATTAAACATGTACAATGGACTAACTCCATTTGCTCTCTCACAATGTAATGTGTTTAGTTAACTTACTCATAGTCACACTTTATCTTTTTCTCTATGGATTCGTTAGGTTATGTTTCAAATTGGTCAAAGATTAAATCTTCCTCTCTATTTTTTGTCCCCCTTTTTATTGCTACATTCCCTTATTATTTGGCACTCTTTCTCTCCCACAGATAAGCTAAATAAGATGACCCCAGGTATATATTCTTCCAAACCAATTATCAGATAGCCAAGAAATAAAACAAAACAAAAAAGAATGGAAGACAGCAGAGTATTAATATTAATATTAGCAAGTGTGGAACAAAAAGGTTCTAAACTAAAACATATGGCTCATTTGAAATTAAAATATGAATGTTAATATAATGCTGAGTAGTATAACACATATAGAGCACTATGGATAAAGTACAAGATCATTTTTAAGTGACTGCTGTACCTTTTCTCTAATTAAAATAGCTTTCATAAGAGCTTATCCTCATTTAATAAGGATATTATTACTAAAAAATATTTAACAGAACTTATATAGTACAAAAATATCTTCATCTGGCCTGCAGAAATAAATGATTTATTATTCGATACATTCAATAATTGATTGGTAGATCCTATTGGGGTTTGTTGCTTAAAGTGAAAGTAATATAATAGTAAAATAGAAGACATTTAACATCCTCAAGAATGAAGTGTTCATCTTATTAATATGTACTGGCTGGAATGTTAACTTCTTTGAGGAAAAGTATACGTTTTTAAACAATGTGTACAAAGTACAGGTAATCCAAGAAAAGAAAACAATATAATTATCTATTCTGTATTTTCATGAAGACAAAATAAATAAATAAATAAAATAAAGTGAAATGAAATAATAAAATAAATAAAATAAAATAAATCTTCCTGAAGGAAAGGATTTCACTCCTATGCGTTAGGATGCAAATTGATTAACATTCAAGCCAAAGTATCATAATCTACTGCAACTAAGAATTATATGGCAATTATGGACCTATGTCAAGGAATATCTAGTTCTACACAGAATTATATTGTCAGTGACTAATCACTATTTAAAAAGTAGTAAGGTTTAAATTCACTGAAATGCAACTTCTGTACACAATGGATTTGATAAATCCTGGTAAAATACTAAAATATTCCCAAATATTCAGAGAGCTTTTCTTATCATTAGAACAAGTTAGGCTAAGAAACTCCTATTCAATCTGTGCCATGGGGAAATGACTTAACCAGTTTTGCTACTAAATATCCTCGGCTTCTGTCCATGGTTTTTCAAAGATCTCAAGATGATGAAGCACCACAGCAGATGACTAGAGTAATGGTGGATAAAAAAATCAGATTAAATCAGAGTCCATTTATGACTACTATGTGGCAGTATAGATAGCAAATATGTCTTCTTTTTTCCCCTTGCCTCAATTGTATCAGTACAGAGATTCCCAAAAGAGTTGCTTTGGGTGATTAAGTGGCTATTATACACTAATTTCCAGGGAGGGAGAGGGAAAATGGATCTTCCAAACCTCTCTGTATCATATTTACAAGAGACTTTGCTGATAATATTGCTCACATCTGTTCTGACTTGGATACTACACTGAAAGCAGATTCTAATTAGATGACTGAATCAAGTGTTTGTTCAACTTTGATAAATGAGTTTTATTTTGCTCAACCTGAGCAAGTAGACAAGTTGCTTAGAGTGTATCCAGACAGCAAACATGATAAAATGTCCTTTCATGTTGTTCACATTTCCAACATATATTTAAAATGCCTTTCTACATTATAGATAATTTCTCTGGTGTCATATACCAATTATACATTGCTTAGCCTGTTCTTCCTCTGTTTCAAATTTCAACAAAAATGTATACATATTTATCATCAGTGCACAATTGTACTCCAAATTCCATTATTTTATACACAGAGATGGAAAAATTCAACTATTCACTATGAAGGAATGGCTAAACTGATTCCCCCCGGGCTTCGACAACTACCTGACCTTGGGACCTTTCACCGCGAACTTAAAACCTATTTATTCCGTTTGGCTGGACTGGCCTGATTTTAAATTCTAAATTTTAAATTTTAATTGTGGGTTTTAAATTTTGTAATTTTTATGGGGAGTAATGTTACTTTTAATTTTTTGGCAAATTTGAATCAGTTTTTTAAGGGTTGTTTTAATTATGGTGTATGTTTCTGTTTGTATTTTATTTGCCTGTTCACCGCCCTGAGTCCTTCGGGAGAAGAGCGGTATACAAATTAAAACATTATTATTATTATTATTATTATTATTATTATTATTATTATTATTATTATTATTATTATTATTATTATTATTATTTGTTTGATTAGAGAAAATAAACTATCTACATTTAATGCTGCCCGGAAAATTCTTTTAGACTTTTGCATAAAAATGAAAAAATGAACTAAATGATTTATGGTTTTGATGATTAGACAGGATATATTATAGAAGAATATTATGATGTAACTATAGAGAGATAGATTAAAATATAATGGTACTTATAACTGCTGTGAAGACTATTGGAAGCCACTTCTTAGTATCTTTTTTCTTTGCTATTTTTTAAACTCTTTTTCTTTTCATTCATCTTTTGCTCTCTTTCTTTTTTTCTTTTCTCCTTCTTTACTTTGCATTAGTTTTTATTTCTTTTTAAAGTTTTATTTTAAAAAAGAGGGGAGGGAGGGAGGGAGAGAGAGAGAGAGAGAGAATGAGAGAGACAGACAGAATATCCAACCACAAGTTCTTCGGACCTAAACTAATAAAAATGGCTAATTGGATGGTAGATGTTGTAAATGCTTCTTTGGAACAGAAGGCAGGCAGAATCTAGACCTTTATTAAAGAAATTATCAGGATATCTCATCATATTATTTTTAACAACCACTTGTTTCAAAAATCACTTTTCTCAATGAACTTCTCTAACTTTTCTCAATGAAATTGCTTTTGGAATACTATCACCTATAGATTTCCTTGGCTGAAGAGACAAAGAGGTTGGTTCCAATATAGATCTCAAAAGTATTAATACCCTTGGCCAATATATAATTCTGAGATTTATATAATATGGGACTTGTTTTCTTGGCAAGACTTTTGGAAATGGTTTATAACCGTCTGTTTCTGAGGGCCAAGAGGCAGTGACTAGCCCAAGGTTATCCAGCTGGTTTTGTGATTAAGGTGGGCTTAGAACTCAGTTTTCTGGTTTCCAGGTTGGTGTTTCAGCCACATCAAACTATATTTCTCTAAAGTTAATTCTGTCAAATACCAACTATAGTTGACCTATCAGATGCTGACAATAAAATAATTTTATATAATAAAACCTCATCAAGTAGTATTGTTTTTAAAGCCTTCCTGAATTAAACTTAACAAAATCTTTAAGTCTATTCCAAAGAGAAGGAACTAGAACTCCTTTTGCAGCCACATAATGGGGAAAATTCCTAAGTATCCCTTCCCAAGCCAACTAATGGTGACTAATGGTCAAATCATAGCAATACTTGGCACGCTAAGGTTCCTCTAACCATGACTTCCATTTTGACACCAAGCAGTAGTCAGGGGACAAGTCTATATTGCAGATCTAGTCTTTAGAGAAATGCCACCATCTATCAAATAACATATACATTATCCCACATTATACCATAACTTACAGAATCATGTCAGATATCATGATAGACAGACATGATGGTGGCATCTACATATTCATGTGATGATGTGATTGGGCATGTCATTCTGACACTGTTGATTGATTTACATATCATTTTTGTCTATCACTGCAATCTGACAAAACTAAGTAGTGCACAGCAATAATAACACAGACTTAAAATAATTAATATAAAGATAAACAACATTCAAAACAAAATTAGTCAACTCTAACTGAAAGGGCCCTTTAGAATGATAAGAAAGTCAGCACCCAACGCATCTAGAGGAAGGGTTTTCCAAACCATTGCATTCATGACATAAACAGAATTATATTTGGCACATCCCAGAACATCCCAGTCCTATAATATAATTATTCCAGAATAACCCTAACCCTATAAGCAATTGATTTCAACATGGGATTAATTCTGCTGTAGGGGGGTTTCTATGAGGTAAAGCACTTCATGTGAATGCCAATCTGGGAATGAATTGTTATGTCTTTATTCTATCAACAAATACATTAGTATCACATATAATTCTACTCATCTGTTTCTCTGAATGGGCTCAATAAATCATAAATTCTTTTTATTTCTTCTGATGGGAAATCTTAAATTTGATTCCACAACAAGAACATGGATTCCAGCTCAACTAAATTAAGCAGTAAGCACATTGCAGCCACATAATGGGGAAAATGAACAAAATGTTTGATCAACTAGAGGGAATCCTGTAATGTTGATGTTGATCAAAAGTAAAAGTCTGTTACAACTATCCTGCAGTTCATGGCTTTGCTCTGCTGCTTTCTTTCAAAATCATATGGGTTGAATGTCAGTAAGAAATACTTCTGATAGCATGCCAATACTGGAAACTGAAATCCTTTAAGTATGGGGTTCATTTTTACATACAGCAATTAAAAATTACTACTTGTATAATTCTCCAATGATACATTTTTCAGGCAAAATAATATAATGAAACAGGACTGTAATAATATAATCCTTTTTTACATGATAGTTTATATGGTAATCCTCTTTTTCAAGTACTGAGCAATACTATAAAAGTTACTTTCCTAATCAGGTCTGATTGATATTTGTAGTTTGAAATAGAGGCAGATTCTTTGGCCAGTCTTTAATTAGAATCGCTGATGAAATAAGTTATCATTTTATTTTAATCCCCAAAACTAAAGAAACTGTATTTGCATCTTCAAACAATTAAATATCCTGCTTTATTGCTTTTGTCCTATTTGCTGACATTTTGAAACATTTTTTTCATGAAGAATATTCCCATTTTTGGCCACCCTTAATGTATTTGTAACTTTTGCAGGCGTATCTCTGATTTGCACATCACCACTTATTTTCCGAGGAAGTAATGCACAGCGTATTGTCACCCAGTTCCAGCAATCTGTTTGAAAAGGTAAAAATGAGCTTGATGAACCAAAAAGCGCATCCAGATAAGACTGCTAATCCCAATGTTTGAAGGTGTTATAGATTTGAGTTTTATATCCTGCTGCTTGTAGTGACTGTGTCAATATGGATTTCTGGTTCATCCCAACATTCAGCTTGGGAAATACCCAGACACTGATGAACAAAAATATCTTAGGGCATGAATATTGTAACAACAATAAGTGGGCAAATTATGGACAAAAAGGACAAATATTTGCTAAAATACTTTTTTAAAAAAACCAGACATCCAATCATTATGAGCAGCTGAGGCTTGTATTTCAATAAAACAAAATAAAAGATCTTCTTTTCTTTAAAAAAAGATGAAAAATACTTTTTTGTTTTCATTTTTTCATGATGATATACAAAGGATTTGTGAATCACCATGAAGAAAACTGAAAATTACTATAAGGGTCAATTAATTGATAGGTGAAAATAGGAGTGCTGTCTGAGCTGGAGTTCGAACTCAAAGGAAGCATAACTTTAGATATGTACAAATTCTATGTTACTTAAATTATTATTTAATACTTTATTAAATTATAAAGTATGTCTTGTGTTTTGAGATACCTTGTTTTGTTTTTATATGGCAGCATTTTTTAAAAATATGACAGGTAAAAGGCCTGAAAGCCATAGTAATGCAAGATCACAAAGAAAAGCTCGCTGGGATTTATGGTTTATTAGAGTCCCTATTCTTCTGGATAGATCTGCAATATGATCTAAGTTTGATGCATTGAATTGTATTGGGGATAGAAGCTTAATGCCTTTTGAATATCATTTTCAATTTTGGAATAACACAATGCTAGAAATAACATTTATCCTTTTTGTATTTCTCTATAGTTGTTCTGAATTCTGCCCTGGATCCTTGGATTGAAATCTTGGATTTTGATAGACTTTTACTTTTTTTTTTCTTGTCCCTTTTGACTGAAAATTGACTATTTGACATGACTGGTTAATGGAGTACCTCCAGATTACATTTTCTACCCAACTCAATTGTTGCACGTTGATCCTCAGTAACTCACCCAATTGCATCTTTTCATCTTTGCAGAGTCCAATGACTGAAGGAGGACAGGAAACACCTCCTAATCTCCTACACTAACCTTCTATGACTACTTTGGGACAAGTCATATGCTGACTAAAAATGCAAGATAGTTGCTATTAAAAATGTTTTCTCTTGGACAGTTATATTATACTCATATTCTCTTGGGTAATATATTATACTATACCATCAATATTCTCCTCAATAGCAGCCAGTACCAACAGAGCAAGGTTGAAAATGTACATAGTGAATAATACATTTCCTTTATTTCCTTTCTTCCTTTATTATGGAAGAAAAAGTGGACCATATCATAGCTGGCCATTTTCTGTGGCTGCCTTATATTTGGGTTACATTTTGTTCCATCATATCATTTCTCTTATAATAATGACATTAAATAAATACTGCAAATAGGTACAGTATTTAGTAGAACAGTTTTATTTTATATTTATACAATATATGTTGGATTAATCAGAAAAAGACCTAGCTTGACATTAACCCCCTATTTCAGCAAAGAATGGCAACATTTTCAAGTCTGCTTCTAAAGCTGCTATGAAATTTCAGCAGGGCAACATAAGCGAACTACAAATCTTTATAATCAGGTGAAAGTATGTAACTAGACAGATATGGCAATAGATAGACAGACAATGAGTTTTAGTGATTTGTATTACTACTTTACCAAATTTCAAATGTATGATGATTTATTACAGGATGGCTGCAGCTAAGGCTGGGTACTCTGATGTTTAATCACCATTCACTTGTTGTCATCCTCCACACAAGTGAAGTCACCTGTCACAGAAGGCCAAAGCTATCACTTATGCCATGTATAATACATCTCAGCATGTGTCTACACAGGAGGTATTACATGATAAATTCATTAGCTGCTATCCTGCCCCCAAATTGTTTTTGTATCTTCTGACCTATAGAACTTGCTACTAACTGTGAAGGGCACGTAGTCTTCTGCTTGCATTCCAAGTGACAATTTTGCCTTTGGGGAAAAAAAAAAACTTTGGAGTCTTTTTTAGAAGCTAGCCTTCTGTCTAATGAAAACAAAATCTGGAAGGTTAAGACCTTCTAAGCAATACAAAATAGGAATATTTTAAAAATTGTCAGTATTTCTTTCTAATATTTATAGTTACACCAAAGATTGTATGCTATAAAAGAACAGTATTGATTATAGCTGGTACATATATGTATCATCAACATTTCTAATATTTATAATTACACCAAAGATTGCTACAAAAGGACAGAATTGGTTACAGCTTGTACAAGTATATATCGCAACTAAACATTACCAAAATTCTAGTCAAATAGCTCCATGGTAATTCTTGTTTAAGAGATTTATCTTGCAGGACTTTCTTCAAATATGAGGTAAAATTAATTAATTAAAATGATTTTTTTCTTTTAATATTCATGCAGATATAACAGCCAGGAGAGTCAGATTGTTTACTACCCAATAACTCAATCCCCACAATCTTCTCTGAAGTTCTAAAACAATACAACATTTAAAACCTATAAAACATTATTAGGAATGTTTATTACTCCCTATATGTATGTTTTAGGACTTTCTTATGAATACTGTGTATCTGAAGATGCCACTTGAATTATTTCAGATCAAAGTCAAAATTAAGAAAGAGAATTTTAAGTTTATTTGGAAAGATGGAAGCATATCGATGCTTGGAAAATATTTTTTCTCCGAAGCACCTACATCCTCTAAAATGCTTCTAGGAATTTGAAATTTGTACTATTAAATCTTTTTTCCCCTTGTGAACCTTTGCAAGTCTGCCTGTCCTTTTCTTGTTTCTTATCCATGAGAATACCCAAAGCAACTTCTTGACTCGTATTTTGGATAACATATTTAGGTTGACAACGTGAAATGGCAGTATTATTTCATTGCAATTATAATAGAAGCTTTCTTTTTTGAATTTTAAAGCAGCGGAAAGTCTGGAGCAACAATTAATAATGACCAGACTCTCAAAGAGAAGCTATGTGACTCCTTCTTCAAAAATAAAATTAGGTAAATTTTCCACAAATTGAAGAAAAATCACAAAAATATAAAATATAGGAGAGAGGCCTGAGAAAACTTCCAAGAGAACAAAATTAAATTTACTGAATGCAAGTTTCAAAACTCCTTGGTAATACCCTCAATTATAACAAAAAAAAAAGTAATTAAGGAGAGATCTGCTGAGTGGGACAAAGTTCTAACCAGTTTTTCTTCTCACAGTGACTTACCTAATCCTAAATTTCTCCTTAGTTTTAAGTTGCTTCTCTCCCTGATTAGTTTCCATCCATTGTTTCTTGTCCTCAGGTGCTTTGGAGAATAGCTTGACTCCCTCTTCTGTGTGGCATCCCCTGAGATATTGGAACACTGCTATCATATCTCCCCTAGTCCTTCTTTTCATTAAACCAGACATACACAGTTCCTGAAACCGTTCTTCATATGTTCTAGACTCCAGTCCCCTAATCATCTTTGTTGCTCTTCTCTGCACTCTTTCTAGAGTCTCAACATCTATTTTACATTGTGGCAACCAAAACTGAATGCTGTATTCTCAGTGTGGCCTTAATAGGAAATCAGTATATCAATTTTGGAGCATGTAAAAAAAACCTCAGCTAATAATTCCAAAATGCTGTGAGCAATTGAGGAAAGTATTAAATTTATCTCTTTATTTATATGGTTTGATTTACTTAGCTGCCCATCTCACTTGACTCTGGGCAGCTCACATTTTAGTGTAATCAGGCCATTGCAATGGCAATATAAAGCTTATCTTCATTAGTGATATATGGCTAGTGTAATTGCTGGATGCCACTATAAATTGTAAATGTGGGCACATCTATTAAATATTATTACTGTAAATTGTTGTAACATGTACCATTATTGTTATTACAATATTCTGCCACAAGCAATTAATTTTATAATATCCAAATAAATCTTTGTTTTTTTAATTCTATCTTTTTTCAAAAAGTTAAAGGAAATAAAAAGAAAAAAGGAGAAGAGGGTGGGAGCGGAGGGGAGGAGAGGAGAGGAAAGGAGAGGAAAGGAATGGAAAGGAAAGGAAAGGAAAATATTATGTTGTTGTGACATACTGAACCAGTATGGAAGCCATAATGATATTGTTAATTATCCCATTATCTTTCTTGAAAATTCATTATCTGCAGATTTTGATCTTTAAAATTACCACTGTCGCTATCACTTATGGGATCCAGTATTCCTGATGAAAGCCAGCTTTGTGTTATGATTAAATGCACCAGGAGAACCATGAGTTTCAGTCCCACTTTGCACATGGGGTCCTTGAGTCAACCCCTCTTGTTTAGGCCTAGGAAGAAGGCAAATACAAACTACTTCCAAAAGTGTTAATTTTGCCAGGATATGCACAGGCCATCACCAGGAATCAAGATAGATGCAAAGATATGAAATACACATATTCAAAAGGGTAGTTCACAAGGCATGTAGTGTCAGGGGAGCACTTCTTTCTAGGTGTTAAAGCAGCAGCAGCAGCAACCTCTGGAAAGTTCAGTAGAAGCCTTTAATGCAGCTGTGCCAAGCTTTCTGTAGGACACTGTTGATTTAACTGTCCTTAGTTGTGCCAAGACCCTTGGCCAAATGACCTTACTGAATGCTTTACACAGCTCTGCTAAACACTATGATCCTAGCTTCTTCTTTTTAACTTCTTTCTAGAAGCAAAATGGTTAAAGTTTTACAAAGTGCTAAGAAGCTTCAGATATTCTGTTTTTCCCTTTTAAACCTGAATAATTGATAAGTTATTAATCAATACGTTCCTTTACTTATGGCCCTGCTTTTTCCCCAACTAACCTGCATCACGGTATCAGTTTACACAAAGAGCAACTTCCTGTTTAACTACTACACTAAAATATCACTTACAAGCCTTTTTCAGCTCATGTGGTCTGTCCTGCACTAAATGCGAAACCTGTCTCCCTGACTCTGCACCCTGCTTTACAAAAACACACTGTTTGCAGATCAAAGGAAGACAATTTATGCTTTCATCCCAGCTGACGGATGATTAAATTAAAACAGATCAGCAGTACAGTGCATGGGCAGGTGGCTTTAGCCGACACCGCCGGCCTCAGAGCGATTAAATTGCAGTGAAGATGGAGGGCCTTCCGCTCTTATTCCTGCACTTCCAGATCAAACGGTGACAAATGAGATGTTACTGCTCTTGTAAAGCAAGGCTACAATCTGTCAAAATCCAACATAATTTGTGACCCTCTGTGACATCCTCCTCCTCTTTTTTTACCCTGACATTTGAATACAGTGATTTGCTAGAGTCAAGTCCATTTAAGTGAAAATAGTCAATTCTATCTCAAGGAATATAGCCCATCAGCTATAATGTGGGAGTTGAATGAATGAATATATGTAACTTGGTAGGTTGGTCTATAAATATATACTAATATCTGTCTGTGAGTGTGTTTATGTGTATCTTTCATTAGTTTGTCTGCAGCCCTATAATGCCACAAACACTAAAAAACTCAGTTACACTCCTCCCTGCCCCCAAAAGTGTTATAATTTGATGGGATGACAGATAGAACATATAAACCAAAAGTACTGGTTTTAAACTGATTTATTTTTACTGTTTACATGTATCAAAATAAGTTAATACAAATGTTTTTCATTGTTGTAAGCCATTCCCGCACTGGACACTGATGATCAGATTGTTCTAAGAATTGAGTGGGTCAGTTAAAATGCCTCCACGATTTGCTTAAATGTTTGGCAAACTCTACTTAATGTAGCTTTCCTTTTCTTTTGAGCTTAATGGGTGATCTTCCTGACATGCCATCCATGAACAATGAACAGATTGCAATGTATTAGTTGAAAACATGCTCACACTAGCAAAAGGCCAGAACAAAGCGGGGTGGGGTGGGGAGGGGGGAGGATTGGAGAAGAATAAAGCAACACATTAGTTCTAATCAAATACCTCTGTACTATAAATAGGGATAATGCTATTCTAAGACCTTACAGATATAAACTCTGTATTTGACAGCAACAAACAATGAACATATGCCCATGTGCAATATAGCCATGTATGTCTGTGATTACAGGTTCTGTCAATTGTGTATTACTTGGAATAAGAAATAATATACTATTAGTAGATATCAGAACATATCTAATAGGAGATCACCAAGGTTAACAACCCTTCCTTTAAGCCTTCCAAGAATTTATAGCATTCTTTTAACCTTTTAAGGTGTCTACCTCAAAGCAGTCAAAGATCTCATCCAGAAAGGTTTTTAGACTTCTAGTGACCATTGATCTTTGAATGGACAGCTATATCCCTCAGGGTATTAAAATGGAAGCATTATTATTTGCACAGAATAAAGCAGCATATAAAATTTCTCAACTGTAAAACTTCGGAGGAGGAATGGATAGGATTTATTATGGAGACATTTCAAAAGTAAATACAGAGTTAAGGCATTTGAGATTTATAACTTATTAGGAGGTACTCTATTCCAAACCTGGAAAATATATTTTGTGCACCTTTTTCCTTTTTGTTCTCTGCTGCTGTCTGGTTTCATTGTGTTATATGAAAAAGACAAAATAATTGTCTTTTATTTTCTATTTAAAAAACAAAAATAAAACACCCACATGCTGCATTAAAGTATCTTTAGGCGGGGCGGAGGTAACATACATTTAGGATCTTTTAGATAGATAAGATAAAGGGTGAATGGGTGGAAATGTTTAGGAAGTGTCCAAATTCTGCACACCACAGCATCCTTATCACGATAGACCTCATGCTTCAGGGCCTGTCAACACCCTATTGTTCTCCAGTTATAAAATCAGAAAGCTCGGCCCAGAAGCTACTTTACATTCTTCTAATCTTGCATAATAAAGGCATAGCCTCCGCAGATGTCTGACCTGTCAGGAGGGCTCCTCTATACAGTTTACATAGGCAGCAAAAAAAGCATTTCAGCCTTTAAAAAGTGCTGCGAGGTTTGGGAATCATCAGAGCCCATGAAGGTCAGTCATATTTTAGAAGCACTGAACCTTGGTATGGGTTATAGTCGCATTCTGTTTTTCAGAATGTATGATAGCTAAACTACTATTTCCCAAGTTAGATATCAGATGAGACACTTCCAGTAGAAACATACTAAGAACAGAAAGCCACTCTTATTCTACAGCAGAATAGACAAGCTCCACCAATGCCATTTCCCATTCATATAACAATGGCAAACAATTCCCTTTGAGGAATTAGCCTGCCCTTTTGTCTTGTTAGAATTATATTTTACTAAGCCTGAACTGTATACTTATAAGTAAATATCTCATACACAAAGAACCTCCATAAATGTTAACAAATTTATTATCTATCAGAATTCATTAGCATGAATAAAAGAGCATAAAAAGCATTTTATTTTAAAAATAAAATAAAATTACAATTCGCTCTCTTGACTCCTTTTATCTTGCAGAGATCGAGGCGGTAAAGTGGTTCAACAGCAGGCAAACCACAAAAGCACTAAAGGAATGATAAATATTAACAGAAGTATTTTGCTGCCAGTGATTTCCTATTAAAATAGACTGGGAACCTTTTGTTGGTTTTGCAGTCCTATTGTCATGACAAACAACCATTACTCAGGGTTGCCAACTGGCCCATGTTGGGAACAGATTACTAGCTTTTATGAGGTCTGTCTGGCTCCTGGTTTTGTAAGGGCCTTTCTGCTTTGATAGGATGGCACAAAGCACAGACCTGATCTCATTCCTTCACTTTCCCATTCATCTCTGCTCCTCCCTTCTTCTGATGCAGATTCTATACTAGTCACAGGGGAGATGAAGCAGGCTATCACCTTTGGCTGTGAGCATGATGGGAGGAGAGAGCAAGGTGGTGAAAATATTATGAACTTAAACATCTCTCCCCTTTCTCCCAAAATGAAAATAAATTGTCCACCAAAGACATGCCAGGCTAAAGATAAACCATTTCTATCCCTTAAAAATCCTTTTGCACATCAGGGGAGAAATTTTAAAAAAAAAAATGAAAACAAAAACAGAAGGGAGAAAAAGCTATCAATCACACAGCTTAAATAAATCTGCTACATTTTTCTTTTTTAGACAAATCTTCTGGATTATTATTACTTTCCTGTTCATTATAATAGTCCAAGCGTGCATCTTGGATAAAAATTGTATTGATTGTTTTTAGGGAGACTTAGATATATGTTTAAAATGGAGATTTAAACACACATCCCTGAGCATTTTGACTCTATAGATTAATTAATGAGAGCTTCAAAGACCTGAATGTGTTTTACACTGAACGTGTAAAAATGCTAAAGGGATAGGCAATATAGTATAGCTGTTGTTGTTCTTGCTTATAAATAGGCACCATCATTTATAATACATAGATAAAATGTGTTAAATGTATTTGCCTCATGATTTGTAACACTAAACTCAGACTGCCCTATTCTGTGTGTATGCAATACCTAATGTCTCCAGAAATAGCAGCCAGATTGCTCATGTGTGTTGTTGCTATCATACAGACACAAGGCAGTTAATATCACATGCCAACTCATTTGCTCTTACTTATATTTAAGTAGGAAAGTGACGGAGCTAGGCAGGCAGGGAACGGGGAAGAAATAGTTTGCATGAACTAAAACTATATCATACAGCAAAGCTGAACCAAATCCAGGTTGGATTTAATGTACAGTGTACAGTGATGAAGGCATGTCTATTAGCAAACCATTCTGATTAAAGGAATCTTTAGCTGCTGGACTCAGCCACATCCAACATTGGTTGTTAGTGAAAGATTATTAATGTAAGATTATTAATGTTGTCACTGGATATATCTAACTTTTATGCACAGACAAAATTACAATGTAAAGTGCTTGGTGATCATGCCACGTAGGACTTGTTTTTATCAACAGTTTTAGGAGTACCTTGATAATACACAGCAAAGAGTGTTGTTAGGAAGAAATAGTCTTTGAAAAGAAAGCAACCTTACTTATTCTCATGCCAAGGC
Source organism: Ahaetulla prasina (assembly GCF_028640845.1). Taxonomy (NCBI): domain Eukaryota; kingdom Metazoa; phylum Chordata; class Lepidosauria; order Squamata; family Colubridae; genus Ahaetulla; species Ahaetulla prasina. The sequence continues at coordinate 58,871,206 of NC_080539.1, forward strand.
AGGAATAATTCAGAAAGGGAAAAGAATATCAATACAATTGTTTCTCTTTGGGGAAAAAAAGAAGCCAAAACATTACAAGCTCAACAGCAACATTAAAAGAGAGAACTTTATTTTAAAAACACTGTCTCCAATGCTTCTAAATGTCTCAGTGTGGCTTGCTCAATTCCTCCTTTCTCATTGTATCAGTTAGCATGGAAGTGCCCTTTGGGTATGAAATGCTTTTTTAGATGAAATGATTTGATTTGAAACAGGATTTAAAAATTGGATATCTCTTTAGTAATTCCATCACACCCTGACTTGTTTATCCAGAATCCTGGCCCTACAGGAATTACACCTTGAACACCTATTCCAGCAAAGGGCACTTCTATACCATCATCTTTCTAGTCCCTACTCATTTCAAAACAATCCAAAAATGGTGCACAATCTTCATTTTCTCTGCCAATTTTGCTATCCTGAGTCATAAAACACACTACCATTTCTACAATTAAGCCAAAAATAAACTTAGCTTTTGAGCAGCACGGATGTTATGGAATCTCAGAGAACTGATTTCTAATCATGCAGAATCCTTGTTTGGAAATGTCTTTAGAAAAGACGTAACTGGCCTTTCCTGATCAGAAGTAAGGCATTGCTTATGCTTATTGTTTTTTCCTTTCTCCTTATCTAAACAAATACTATTTTTTGGAGAAAATACTATTTTTGGATCCTTTTTTTGGGGGGGGAGAAAATAGTAATGGAACAAATAAGAGATTGTTCTTTTACCAACTGTATGTATTTATGTTTTCCTACCAAATTTAAACATTTTTCACTTTCTGAGTAGAAATGCTTTAAAATCCCAAATGGAATTCAATACTGAAGGAATTCATGGCCTGATTTGTTATGTTCTTGGTATTTATGTGGTATGTGCCATAATGGTGATGAGTTATAATTATTTTCTTTCAATGCCCTCAAAAGAATATACATTGTACTCCCTTCTATTTTTCCCAACAGCAAAAATCTTGTAGGAAACATTGGGGTAAGACACTGACTGGCCAAATTCATTCAGCGTATTACCATAATTGCTGGTGGACATGACTGAAGGGTACTCAAACCTATTCCAATATCTTAAACCACTATGCAACATAATGTTCAATATGGAATATATTATGCTGAAAAATAGCAAAGAAAATTGAAATACAAATGGAAGAATTAAGTTTCTCAGAGAGAATCAATGTAGTACATATAAGTCCTTTTTTAGCAACCAACTTGTTTAGCAATTGATTCATTTAGCGACTGTTTGTAGTTTTTATTTTATTATTTATTTAGTGTACGATAAGCACATGACAGAAGAGAAGTAAACATATAAATAACTGTTTGTAGTTATGATGGCGATATAAAAGTGACTTTGTGACCACCCCTTGCTTTTATTACCTTTGCAGGTCAGTAAAGTAAAGGAATACAGAAGTAAAATCAAGTTTCACTTAGTGATATGTTCATTTAATGGTCAAGCTGCCAATCCCATTTGTGGTCACTATATGAGGATTACTTGTATATGAAAGAAAATTGGGGGCAAGGAAACTTTTAAAGGGAGATAAAGCCAAAGAGGATGGAGGTCCTTTGACAAAAAAGAAATAAAACAGAAAAGAGCACAGTTTGCTCAGTGTTTGGCTCCCTAAATGTGTCTGGCTTCCAATGCTGCTGGAATGTGTTTTTTCAAAGATCTCTTTTTATCAATGGATATTTCACATCCTTTTAAAAAAATCTTTTAAAAATATTTCCATTAAATTAAAGTTAATGGGACCACTGTTGAAATTTCCATAAATTGCAACTGGCACAAAATATAGCCCCTAGGCAGCTAATCAGTGCAAGGTTTGGAGATCACATGAAATTCTGAAAAATCTGTCCTGGTTGCTTGCTACCCAGTTGCTATCATTTAAAATGAGTTGATGTTGACTTTTAAAATAGGATCCAACTTTCTCTAGATTCCCAATATTATTAGATTGATGAAGATTATTAAACTTGATTTGAATCCTCATACACAGCTCATTCGTTTAGCAAATCATTCGTTTTGGCCAAGAAGTAGCAGCTATTGAAATTCGACCGCAAGTCAAAGGATAGTATTTTTTTAATGACATAATGTAGCGCTAGTGTAATTAAGTCACCTGCAATAAGCTTTCTGTTGTAAAACTAAGCTTGCCTTTATTAGTATGAACGGAGTATAATCTGAATTGAAATAAACTCCTAAGGTTAATTTATTGTAATTATATACAAGACAAAAAACAAAAATACTTGAAAAATCAATACAATTGTTCACTTACAATTTATAGCAAGAAGGCCATGGTAGTTCACTAATGCCAAAGAAATTGCTACCAACAAAACATACGTAGAAAGAATATTGTGGTCTTTTAGTATTAGAGGGCCCACACATTTATTAGAGTACAAACGAAACGAACTATTTTGTTTTCAATTCTGGCTTAGTCTTTTAGCCACTAAAATTCAAAATAGAAACTTACTGATTCATAGCTTAATCGCTTAGCTCTATATATTTGGTCTGAAAATTTAAGAAAAAAAATCTGTTATACTAATATTCCCTTCAGGAGCACAATCACTATAATCTGACATTCTTCTCCCTACCATTTGTTCTTTCTCTGGCATTGTAGATTGCAAGCCTCATTGGTTCATTCATTCAGCCACTGGCTACGCTAGAAAGGCAGGTTGAGAATGGCACAAGCTCTTGCTTTATATCAAGCATTGGCTAAGCACAGGACAGATGGAATTCAAATCTTATTACTTTTCCTCCTTCTAAAAGGGAATAATACGAACTCAATGAAGAATATCTGCATGGTGGAAAGAACAGTTTATGAAATGTTTTCTACTATACCTTCATCCAGTCCTTAGCTGAACTGTAAACTAAGGCATTATTTCATAGCAATCCTTGTTTAGGTTCTGAGTATTGTGTAAATATTCAAGGGTAGAATGACTTATTCCAGTTAGATCCTTTGTAGTATTTGCAGCTGTGTAGAACTGCAAATTTGAGAAGTCATCCAAAATAGGTATTGTGATGATAGTCCTTTCAATTTATCTGGAAGCATCACTTTGGAGAAGATTATCCTATTAAATACTATGCTGAAATTCAAATTCATTCTCACCCATACCAGAGATTAAAACCCCAAAGTCACACATACACAAACAAGGAATTCAAAACAAGAAAGTTTCTGTTTTCGATCTTCCTGTGGTGGTCCCCCCCCCTTTTTTTTCTTAACCAAAGGGAAGATCACATTCTAAAACTAGATAAAGTCTTTATCTTCTTGTTGGATAATCAGAGGATAGGATTCATACAATGTATTGGTTCACATCATCTGAACCAAAAGTAGATTACAAAGATAGAAAGTACCATTGTATATCTATCATTTTGACAGACATCTCTTAGAAGCAGAATAGTCATTTATTCCAAGCATTATAGCCAGTCTTCAATAAATAAGGTGCCTTAATTATTAGTTAATGATTCCCTCCCCCCATATACTTTTTTTAAAAGTAGGGATGCATCCAAAAATGAAATGTTAGGAAAGATTCTTACAAAAAAAGGAAGCTACTAAATAATGATAAAACCAGCAGAGAATGTATTGCTTTGTTGAACTTGCCCAATAGTATATAGTGCTTGTCAAGAAGCTCCATCCCTTGCATAGCTTGCATTATTGCACTACTCATTTCATCATTTTGACAAAATTGTTGGATGCTGCATATACTTTTGAATGCAGAGAACAGACAAAATAAGCAGCCAGAAGAAATAGTATACTAAAATCCTTAATTGTACTAGATTTTTAAAAATTAGGAATATGGTTCTTACAACACACATACAATGATCTATGCCGGGGTCGGTAACCTTAAACACTCAAAGAGCCACAAAGGTCCTAACCAGAAGCCCCCATTCAATTCTGGAGCCAACCAGAAGTCTGGTTCCCCCATCATAGTCTCCTCCTAGCGTGGCATCCTTTTTCCTCTGCTGACCGGAAGTCTGGTTCCCCCACCATAGAGTGTCCTCCTAGTATGACATCCTTTTTCCTCTACCTGTCCTAACCGAGAGCCCTATCAATGTTGGAGCTGACTAGCAACAGGGAGCTACAGCAGAGGGATGAAAGAGCTACATGCAGTTCCAGAGCCGCGGGTTGATGTCCCCTGATCTATGCAGTCACTGTTAACTAATTATAAAAATATATTGACATATATGCTAAAGGACTTCGAAATTTGATGGCACAGTATTATAGGAGTCACCTCTTCAATTAATCCCAGAACACTTTTGAGTAAGAAAATAATATGGTAGCAGTGACTAAAAGTTGCAGAATCAATGGTAATTGTGGTTATTTAAAATAAATTTAACATTCAATGGTTCTTATTCTCAAGGATATCTACATTTGCACCATGTGACGAGAGATTTGTTTAGCTCAAGCATGGAGGTAAGGCAATTTGCCTCTTCAAAGCAATCTTCAGGACCTCATCTGGCAAATTTAGTAGCCGTGAGGTAATTTTGTAGATATATTGTTCATGCACAGAACTTCTTTTCTCGATTGGAAAAACTAGATGAGAACAACACAACTCAGAGCAACACAAATGTTGAATCTTCACCAGGGAAGGTATCTCACAGAAGCTTTGTGTTGCTCTAGTCTATATAGGCTTGCATGCTACTTTTAACTGGACTGCTGTTTATCAAGAGTAATCTACTTAATATCATGAAAAGAACTGATTGCAATAAAAATGAATATACAACATACTAAATTTTGTTCCAGGTTTGTACTTTGCTTTGTCAGACTAAATCTTTTTTCTCCTCTGAGTTATAAAGAGTTTCCTCATATGCATAAAAACATTTATATCCCTTTGGTTATGCCTCAGGGATAATTTTCTTTTAAAATAAAATATACAAATTAATTCCACCATTTACTTCACGAATAGAATAGTTTCCCTCTCCATCCAATAATTTTTTGGGGGGGAGGAGGGAAGGACTGACTAAATGCAAAATGTGACAGACCCCTAACTACAGTGTATGAAGGTATAATAATTTAAAAGAAACACACGAATTAATGTAGTCAATTTGTACAACTGTCCTTATAACAAAAAAGCTCCATTTCAACAGCAATCCTTTCAACGACTGATTGGCAAGGCTGTCCGTTAGTAGTCTGTGGTGTTGTCACTTGCCTCCAACATGATAATGAGCCTGTCACTATATTCAAATAGCCCCATGACAGGATGTTTTGTGAGCATGACGTCCACTGCAAAGGGTCTGTCAAAAGCACCTTTCAGAAGATGAAAAGAGAATGCAGTTTTTTTTCCATCCTGATGATAAATCTAATTTCTTCTTAGATAGAAGGCTGAGATACTCCCCGCACACATCTGATTATGTCACAGTTGTGTTGTATTGTCATATTGTGAAATGACCCTCCTTTTTAAAGTAAAAAAAAAGTACAAATACTGGTTTTTTAAAAAAAAAAATATTAGACCAAGAACAATAAAAGGGAAGGGAGAATCCTGAAGAGTAATTCACCAAAAATGCTCCCTAAAGCAGAGACAAACTAAAACATTAAGGCATATAGTTTGTTATCAAAGCTAAACAAAGCTCAGAGAACAACATTGCCTTTAAATTCTATTGCTTAAAGGTTTCATTATTTTGCTATTAAAATTCCTCTCCCCCCACCACCACCCCAGTGTGGTTCTTCTTATATATCAGGATTTTATACAGATTTTATCTCCTGAGAAGGTAAGGGAAGAATTATAGATATACAGGCTTTGCTTTTTTCAGCAAAGTCAAAATCCATATCTGGTGTACAGGCCATGGTACAATACAATCCACGGTCTAGCTGCCACCGATATCACTGATGATCTGTGAATGGTTTTTAGATCATTCTGGGACACTCAGTGCATTGGTGCAATGACCAGGACTGGACAGGACTATCATTACAAAGGGGAAATAAATCAAGGGAACCAATTTTAGAAGATTCTTTTCCTCACCTCTTAGTGTAACAGCTTGCTGATACAGATAGTTTCCCATGCCCCTCGTCTCTTAATAATAGCAGGCTTAGTCTGTTGTTGTTGTTTTTTTTTGCTAAAGAAAGGTTTGTGAATGTGTGGCTGCAAGTGTGTGTGTGTGTGTGTGTGTGTGTGTGTGTGTGAAAGAGAGACAGACAGACAGAGAAAGAGAAATATACAACAGCCTTTATCATTGTATGCAACTTTAAACTACTATATGTTACATTAATTTATGAGAAGTAAAGACCAATGTTAAAAAACTCCGAAGCCATAGTTTTGTTAGCCTTTTACATCAGCAACCTACAACAACTACGTTATTGTATATAAACTCCAAACTTCTTTGAACCTCATTCACTTGATCATATCAATGAAATGTGAATTAATTAATAATAGAACTGGTTGTCTACAAAGAGACAAGGCAAATTAGTATTTGTAGTATTTGCAATTGTGTAAATGACTGCTTTAAATTGCTCACTAACAGCTATACTCAATATATCCCTAAATAAGAAAATCAGATTTACATTTGTCATACAGAAAATACTACTTTCAAAAAAGACAGCTTTAAAGCCAAATGGGAAATATTTTAAAACCTGAATGCAGTCAACCTAGAGGTATCCTGAGAGGTAAACATCATCTTCCAGAAAGTTCAGCAATTACTGACTGAGAATTTTGGGATCAAAAGTCCTCATACTTGCAGTTAGCCAATTTGAGGAAGGGCTGTCCCACTAAATCTCTCCATTTCAGACTGAAAAAAATTCTCTGAAGATGTTAGATGCTGAATGTCAGATGTTCTACATGCAATGCAAAGCAAACTGATGCTCTAGATGGCCTTTTATGCTAGGACATTATTTGATTTATATTCCATGTTTCATTTTGGAGCTCAGGAAAGCATACATAATGCAACCTTCATTTCCCCCCCCTACAACAGCACTATGCGGTACGTTGAGAGAAAAAGACCCAAAGTCACCCAGTAAGCTTTTGCAACAGAGAATGAACCTGAATCTCCCTATTCCTATTCCAATACTTTTAACATTATACCCCATTCACCCAAGCTTTTTGAAACTCATTACAAAGTAGAACTTCTGCCTAAATAATATTTTTTATGACACAAAGCAGAGATTATTTTGTTTTAGCAATTTGTAGGCTGCCCAAATCCCAGTGGCTGAGCAGCTTACAATAAAAAAGCTAAAAAAGAAAAATCATAAACAGCCTGAGGACAGACATATAAAGAAAAACCATTGAGTAAGGGCTCCAATCTCAATCTACCCCAAGGCCTGGGAGAACAGCCAAGTTTTCAATAGCTTCCCAAATGTCATAAGGGTGGGAGCCTTCGGGATTTTTGGCTTGCAAGCTAAAACCCCAAATTTAATAAAACCACAACCATAAATATATTTTCTAATGGTAATGTGTTTATTGAATGGTTGAGTGATCCTTCTACGACAGAATATCAGTACCGTTAAGACAAAAATGGGTTTCTGATCCAAGGAAAACCATAGAATTTTCTATTTAGATACAACAAGATGGGTTTCAGATTCTCATCTTTCACTAAACCATATACTAACTTGTACAAGAAGAGCCGTCTATCTACTAGGCAAATCTAGTGCTTAAAAAAAAAAATAGAGTGCAATTTTACTGGGATATTTAATTTGGATTCCTGAATTGAGCAGAGGGTTGGATTCAATGGCCTCAGTAGTCTCTTCCACCAGAGGCAAGAACAGAGACAATCTTTTCTTCCCAACAACTTTCAATGGCTAAAAGGAACAAAATAAATTATGAGAAGCATAACAGACTAAGAATAGGTAGTTCTTACTTAATGATGACAATTGGGACTGAATTTTCAGTCATTGACTGAAGTGGTTGTTAAGCCAGAGGTGATACAACTGTCTTACTCAACCACAAGCCCAGTTGCAGTCATTAAGGGATCATGTGGGTTGTTAAATTGCTGGAGTCCTGATAAGAAGCATGGAGTGCCTCTGGAGTCTCAGGAAAGACTCTGAGAGGTTCCATTCAGAAGCTGAAAACCCTTCTTGCTGAAATCCAAGCAGGATTTTCAGCTCCTGAAGGAGAGACACTCAATCACTCATGTATGGACTGCATGGGGTTTACCACCTGCTTGAGGCACCCCCCCCACACACACACACCTTACATTGCCACACTTACTCTCTACTCTTTGGTTGTCTTTTGGCACCCTCGCATCTTGAGGGTTGCCTGAAAGCACTGCCTTCTAAAGAAGTCGGGGTGGCAATAAGGATGTGGTGTGGCTCAGGCTAAGAAGCCTGTTATTAAACACAGCTGCTTGCAATTACTGCAGGCTCGAGTCCCACCAGGCCCAAGGTTGACTCAGCTTTCTATCCTTTATAAGGTAGGTAAAATGAGGACCCAGATTGTTGGAGGGACAATAAGTTGACTTTGTATATAAATATACAAATAGAATGAGACTATTGCCTTACACAATGTAAGCCGCCCTGAGTCTTCGGAGAAGGGCGGGATATAAATGTAAAAAAAAAAAGTCCATCTCCCATCTGCGGTAGAAGCTAATGCCTTCTGTTGGATGCAGGACAGGGTTCAGGACTTCAGGATCTGAGAGCTCCATTTCTCCATACTGCCAAAGGAATTCAGCTCCCCTCAGGAGGCAGCTCTTTCAGCCAGACTCCAGAGACAAAAGGGAGTCCTCTCAGCAGATGGCAACAGCTTGCAATATTCCCTGTTGGCTTCCCCATTGATTTTCCAGGGAAGCCAGCAGAGAAGATTGCAAATGGTGATCACAGGATTGTGAGAAACAAGTTGTGTGAACAGGTTTCAAAGCACCCCAAATTGTGATCATGTGACCATGGAGTGGGCTTGACATTTTATGACAACCAGAAGTCATGGGCCATAATGCACTCCTTCCTAGACCATTGTAACTTTGGATGTCTGTCAAATGACCAGTCACAAGTCAAGGACTACCTGTATTGTCCCATGCATTTGCACAAAATAGTGAAATCAATATTTGAAGCATAGCGCTATTATTACAGAAAATTTGCTAAATGTTCCCTATAGAAATGAATTAAATATCAACTGTTCTATTTTATTTTATAATATTTAAAGTGCTGTTTGGAATATGGAATGAACAAGAAGCAAATTTTGTATAGACAAAAATTAAAGCATTTAGATTTCTGTCTCTGTCCCCCCCCACCCTCTCTCTCTCTCACATACACACAGAGCATTCTGTACATTTTTACCCAGAGGACACGCAGCTCTGTCTCTAGAGAATGTAACAACTGGAGGACCCCAGTTTCCGGAAATTCCATGTGCCTAACAGAGCATCTGCAGAGGTTTAAGCAAGGGTCATACTCTGTATTTTCTAGCAATAAGGCCTATTCGAAAAGAAAGTGCAAATTCAGTTATTTTAAACAATGCTAAATGAAGGCAAAGTTTCTATTACAAAAGCTCTAGCATGGGCAGCATGAATAGATAATCATCATTTAACAAAAAAATATATCATTGATTACCTAAAGGGAAGCAACACAGCTAGCCAATGCTGAGCACTGTGGACAGCTGGCTTTGTGCAAAACTTATTCTCTGCCCAAATTTTCAAGCCATTCATGCCTCTACATAAAAAGAAAAGAGAACAAAAATGAAAAAGAAAGACCCTTTAAAGATGCACAAAGCAAGAGACTTCCATCGTCTCAAAAAGTCATCCCTACCCTGATCCCTCATTACGGCAAAGGAATGGCCAGAATGGCATTACAATGAATGCAAACCATGATTCCAGCTATCATGTGCTCCTACCATCTCCAAATGAAGGCAGGCATTGCATAATCCAAGCTGCAAGGTCTCTTGACAGGTGGATGATTTATGCTCATACTGGAAGAATCTGAGAGCCTGTGGAGGAAATCAGCATGAACAAGGTGGTGGCAAGGCAGATGATCTCAGTGGGCTTGCAGAGGCTGGCAGGCTACAGCTAACTCAGGTGCAACCGGAGCACAGAGGACTGAACTCTTATTGCTCTGATTCCAGCCCAGTAAGAGTCCATTTACATTATTATGTGCATTACGTATACGGTACTTTCAGTCACTTATAAATGTTATTTGTGAATTTTTTTTCTCCAGGTCTAGTCTAATTAATTTGTAATAGCTGCATGAGCAAATTCTGAAAAACATTGTTCTGGAGATTGGAAACTGTGCTTCTGATTATTCTTACATCCATCTTAAATTCAATAGCATTTTGCTTATAAGATTAGGATGTTCCATGTATTAAAGAGAACCTTGGAAGCTGTTTTTCAGAAAGAGCTAGTGACAGTCAAAGCTACATCTGTCTAGAATAAATACACATTATCTGACATGTATTTGTTGAAAATGTGGATTTTTAAATTGACAAGTATACCTGCAAAATAGAGCTGTTCTCTAAGGATTAGGAAAAAATTGCCCCAATCCAAAACAGATTTTCCTTCTTCAAACAGGAAATAATATAAACTCACTGAAGAATATCTGGTAGAAAGAACAGTTTATGACATGTTTTCTACTGTAAGTTCAGGCAGTCCTTAGCTGGACTATAAACTATGGCATTGTTTCACAGCAATAATATAGTGTTATGTAAATATTCAAGAGTAGACTGACTTATTCAAGTCTTTTCTAATAACTGCAACTTGGTAGAGCTACAACTATGAGAATATCCAGCCAAAATAGGCATTGTGAGTAGTAATACCTGATGGATTTAAATAAATAATAATATGGGCATTTTGTAAAATAACTCCTCGGTCTCATGGTTTTGAGTGGAATAGAACAAAGTAAAAAAGTAAAACAAAGTAAAAAACAAAAATAAACAAAGAAAACAGTATAAGATTTAAAAAGAATAATAGTGTGAACAAATGTAACAGATGAATGCCTATAAGCAAACACATGGAGTTAAAAGCCTGATGAATTTGACTTTAGAAGTAATAAATACCAATTTGAATTGGACCCAAAACCAAAGTGACTCCAAAGCAGTAACTTCATAATCAATGTTATTCTGCAATGGCAGGACTGTCCTGCCAACAATCTGGTTGCTATCTCTTGGACTAGTTGCAACTTCCAAACCAACTCCAAGGCTGCACTACAGCCTTACATAAAGGAGCCATTGTTGCTCAATTGTTAGAATGCAGTATTGCAGGTTGACTCTGCTCACTGCCAGGAGTTCGATCCTGACTGGCTCAAGGTTGACTCAGTCTTCCATTTTTCCAAGGTTGGTAAAATGAAGAGCCAGATTGTTGGGGGCAATATGCTAACTTGGTAATTCTCTTAGAGAGATTTGTGAAGCAATATATAAATCTAAGTGCTATTGCTGCTATTGCTATACTGTAGTCATCCAACCCTGTGATAATCAGAGAATGAATTACTGGCCCAAGATGACTAAGGTAGGCCCATAATTGCAATACCAAACAAATCTTGAGCAAAGGATTGCAGCTATGGCTTTCACCTTTTGTTTAAGCAGCAGCCATGAGTCCAAGAACAGTCTTAAGCTACAAACCAGTTCCTTTGCAAGGAGATACAGCTGTTTCTTTATGTTAAAAACAGAAGGCAAGAGAAAACACAACTACCAGTCATCAGGATTATTATTTTTTTACTTATTCATCACATTTCTAGGCTGCCCAACTCCAGAATAACTTGGGGCACCTTCACAATTAAAAACTAAGAGAAAAAAATCATCTGAGAAAAGAACAGGGAACACTTACCCCATCTTCCAGCTTAAAGGGAAATAAACACACATTAAGCCAAGACCTGGCTCTTAAGCTCAGTTAAAGACTGATTCGGTAGGGGCTGTAAGAATTCCTGAGTGGATATTGTTCAAGAGATCAGGTCCAGCAAAGATATAATAATATTATAGTGAAATACTTGGAATGTATTACTGTTAAGATGAATAACATTTATGTTGAGTTTTTTGATTGATTGCCTATATGCCTCTGGACCCTTTCCTCTAAAACTCACTAACACCCATGAATGCACTACTACAGATTCTTCAACCAAGGTACTGATATTTTTGACAGTTTGCACACTCTCTAATTATATTTTTAAAAATAGAATATCTGCCTAGGTATATCAGTATTCCTATTTCCCGTAACATTATTAAATTAACTGACTGAAACTTTGTAATTCAATTACATTTTGGGCCAGATTAATTAACTTACACCCTTACCACACTCATTCTTTATTCCCCTAGTCTACCAAACAAAAATAAAAAAGTCTGCCAATTTGTCTTGCTGAGTTATAGATATTGGTTGGCCCATGCATGTTTTCCTCCTCTTCTCCCAGTTTTGATTGTCTTTGATTGAGTATTGGTTTGCTCAGAAGTAACCAAGCATTCCAGTAGAAGAGAATATATGTAGTTCAAGGTTGAACTATGAAATCCTTGATGCTCACTCACTGAGATTGGTTGCTTTGTGGGTGTTTTATTACCCAACTGGTTAACAGGCAGACCTAAATATATGACTGTTTAATGACATTTTGAAGTTTCAAAGTGACTTAGGTCCATTCTTGAATTTACGACCATCACCACGCCAAACTACAGTCACATAATCACAATTCAGGTGTTTAGCAACCGGCCTGTATCTATGATCAGCAATATTTTGTGATCACATGATTTTAATTTGAGACCTTCCCAGCTAGCTTTTGACAAGCAAAGTCAATTGAAAGGGCCAGATTCACCAAATGACCATGTGCTCAATTTCTCAACCACAGGGATTCTCTTAACAACCATGGTAAAATTGGGTCCAAAATATTTAGGAGTCTTTCTTACTTCATCAAATGGAAAATTGTATAAGAATAATTATGATGTGTTATGGAAAAAAATTCAGAAGGAAATGAATACTTGGAAAAAATTACAATTATCTTTGTTAGGGAGAATAGCAGCTATAAAAATGAATGTTTTGCCTAAATTCTTGTTCTTGTTTCAGATGATACCAATAATTAAGAAAGATAAAAATTTGGATGAATGGCAGATTGGAATTAATAAATTTATATGGAAAGGGAAAAAAGCGAGAGTCAAAATGAAAATAATGCAAGATACACGGGAAAGAGGAGGATTAAAAATGCCTAATTTAAAACTGTATTATGAAGCAGTTGTTCTTTCGGTAATAAGTGATTGGTTTAATTTGACGGAGGAAAGGATTTTGAATATAGAAGGTTATGATTTATTATATGGTTGGCATGCATATTTATTGTATGATAAGAAAGTAGATAAAGCTTTTAAGAATCATGTGTTGAGAATTTCTCTTCTGCGTGTCTGGAAAAAATATTATTATAAGTTAAATTACAAAATTCCTATATGGGTATGTCCTCACGCAGTAGAGAATATAAATATAGAACAGGAACAAGAAATGATTACTTATAAAGATCTTTTATATAATGAGAGGGGAAATTTACAACTAAAATCTTTGGATACATTAAAAGAAGAAGGGAGGAATTATACTTGGTTTCAATATGGACAGTTAAAGGCTAGATGGAAAGAAGATCAGAAAATTGGTATCATTCAAAATGAAGAAAATCTGGTTAAACAAATTAGAAATCAAACTCAGGGGCATATAAAGAGATTGTATACTGTGTTGATAGAAATAGATTCTGAAAGAGATTTAATAAAGGATTGTATGATAAAATGGGCACAGAATATTCAAGAACCAATAATGTTGGAAACATGGGAAAAAATTTGGGTTAGAAATGTTAAATTTACGCAAGCGCAGAATTTAAGGGAAATTTTTATAAGATGTTTTATAGATGGCATTTAGATCCTAAGAAATTATCATGTATGTATCCAGATATGCAAGCGAAATGTTGGAGATGTAATTGTGATGATGCTACATATTTTCATGTATGGTGGACTTGTAAGAAAATTAAGTCTTTCTGGATAAGAATCTGGTGGATTATGCAGAATGTTCTGAAGAAGAAGATAAAGTTCCTACCGCAATTTTTCCTTTTGGGAATAACAACGGACTGTACAGTGATTGAGACTAAGTTGATTTTGAACTTAATAACAGCAGCACGACTGTTGATTGGACAATATTGGAAGAAAAAAGAATTACCCACAATAGAAGAATGGATATTGAAAGTTTCCAATTTGGCTGAGATGGCTAAAATCTCAGCCTTCTTGAAAGACAGTACTCAAGAAAAATATTTAAATGAATGGAAGAACTGGATTGATTATATTCAAAATAGATATCAGATTAAGAAATTTCGGATTGCTTTTGAATGAAGGATGTTATTTTGATTTTAATGGAAGAAGTCAGGTTATGTGAGAGAAAGATTATAATTGTGTTAGATTTTAAAATTTAATGTACGACTGTTTTGTTTAAGAAACTATACCTTGTGTTTGCTCCGGGAAGTCCGGGGGGGGGGGGAGGGGGGTTTAGGAGGGAGGGGGGGAGGGGGAAAAATTTAATTGTTGTAAAACTTTTTCAATAAAAAAAAAATGGGTCCAGTCATATGATCATTTGCTTAATGACCACATCACCTGGTGACTAAAATTCTGTTCCCAATTATGGTTATAAGTGGAAGACTACCTGTACAAATACAAACAAATGGCAGTGGCAGTGGTAATGTATTAGTACCTTTCATTCTACTAATTATTTGCTTCTCATTTTTGCATGAATTATCAGTCTCTTCAGAAGAAAGTGATTGGAAGGAAATATCAATCTATTGTCAAATAATGCAGCCTGTTATTAACAGCAACTGCTTGCAATATTGCAGGTTCAAGTCCCACCAGGCCCAAGGTTGACTCAGCCTTCCATCCTTTATAAAGTAGGTAAAATGAGGACCCAGATTGTTGGGGGGTAATAAGTTGACTTTGTATATAATATACAAATGGATGAAGACTATTGCCTGAAATAGTGTAAGCCGCCCTGAGTCTTCGGAGAAGGGCGGGATATAAATGCAAATAATAATAATAAAAAAAACTTAGAAACTAATATTATACCAATCACTTCCTTTACATTTCATTAAAAAAGCCCGCATCTATTCTTCAGCATAGTAGCAACTTCTGCTATGAACATTTTGTTAAAATGGCAAATTTTATTAAATTAAAAATGTAGTGGGGAAAAAATGAGCCAAAATAGAATCCTTTCTTCTGATTTGGTCTTTAATTCTCCTTTGCTGGTCCCCACATCATGTTGTTATGCAAATGTTACTTAAGAAAGGGCAATTCAATTTGCAGCAGACAATCTATAAAATGTTTTCCAAGGAAAACAAAAATGTTTCTTTTTTCATGGACAGAGCAAAAAGCTTTATCCCACCCCCAACTTTTAAATACATTACACAACTGAAACTACTGCACACTTCGTACTCAGTAATATTTCTTGCTTTTTAAAATTTGGTTAATTTAACAGTGCTAGTACTGCTACATTTGATTCCTAAATTGTATTGTAATTATTTCTATGGATTTTATTTGACTATATATATCACACTAATGGACCAGAATAGATATTGTCTAAACAAACAATCAAATAGACAGGTGGTGTAATAATAATGTCAGAATGTTGTCTAACACAATTACCAGAATATAACAGAAGCATTTTTCTTAGTAATAAAAGAAATCATGATAAAATCATCATCATTATTTTTTGCTCTCTGCAAAGGAGTGAAGCATTTATTATTTGGGTTGAATCTGAAACTTTTCTGACTCTCAATGCCTTTGGATTTTAACTGATAGGGTCAAAAGTGGAGCTACAGATGAGCATTAAAGACACGTACATCCCTTTAATCAGATAACCCATTCAAAGACTTTTAAATTCCCAAGAAGCCACTTTACAAGGCACGTGACACAGCCAAATCCATTCTAGAATGTAGAGAGAAGACTTGACGGGGGCAGGGAGGAGAGAAATGCTTATTCGAGCTGAATAAACTAAATTTCAGTTTTTGGGGTTTTTTGGGTTTTTAAAAAAAATAAGAAATTAAAAAAATAAATGGCAATGAAAGAAAGAAAGCTAGCAATTCAAAGTGACTTCTAACTGTACAGTTGTCCCTTGACAGTAACTATAGCAATTGAAGTTTCACAATCTGCCTTTAAATGCATTTTTTAACTTCGTTAAACAGCTTTATTTAAGGACTCTTCATAAAAGTAATTTAATTAAAAATGAGATACTGGTGAAAACATCTCATCCATTTAGATTAGGATATAGCCTCATCAAAGAGATGTCCTGGAAGAAAAAGAGCTTCTTTGGTCTAGTGGCTAAGGCACTAGACTAGAAAGCAGGAGATATGAATCCAAGTCCTGCCTTAGCCATGACAGCCAGCTGGGTGACTTTGGGCCTGTTACTATCTCTTAGCCCAACCCACCTCAGAGGTTGTTATTGTGAGGAAAATAGGAGGAGGAAGGAGCATTAGGTATATTCATCGCCTTGAGTTATTTATAAAAATAAATGCAGAATAAAAAAACAACGTTAAAAAAAATCTGTTGGATATGCTCATTGACTTGAGTTATTTGTAAAATAATAAAGGTAGGATACAAATAAACAAACAGACAAACAAACATTAGTCTAAAGCAGAGGTCTTCCAGCATAGCTGGCTGAAGAATTCTGGGAGTTGAAGTCCACAAGTCTTAAAGCTGCCAAGTTTGAAGACCTCTGGTCTAAAGGGTAATATAATAAAAAAAAGAGGCTCCCCAAAATTTGAGAGGAATAAAAGAACTCATATATCCTGATAATAACAAAAGTTTGCAAAGAGAAGATATTTTGGTATAAAGTGACTCCTTATCAGGATGCTAGATTATCAAACTAGAAAGACTGAGGAGACAAAGGAGAAAGAAAAAACAATGGTGAAATAAAGTATAAAGCAAAATAAATTCTACTTATGTTCATTTTGTTTTCTGGTTAAACTTCAGAGCATACAACACATGTATATTCAATACATGCCTTTCAAAGAAATTATAATTATTAATCTATAAATACTTGACCTACTGTTATTGTTATTTGTGGCAATATTTCAAAGGGGGATACCTTTGATACAGTTCAAAAAATTTTAAAAAAATATTCCCAAGAGTAAAAGAAACAATATATTCTTACTTGGTTAGTTGAGTTTTGTAAATTAAAAAAGTACAGTTCTGATCTATGAAGCATTTCAGAATAAACTACAATAAAAATAGGAAAAGTCTATATTAATATGCAGTGGTGTCAACAGGAAATATCTGATTGGGAAGCTCATGGTTTGAGTTATCTAAATGATAGACTACGTAAGATGAGTTGTACCTTCCTAAGATAGATAAACATATACTTTGCCAAAGCATGATTAGAAGAGCTTTAAATTGAATCCAGTGGGGATGGAAATGAAACTTCTGAAGTAAGGATCTAAGATAAAGACTTGTATACTGCCGAAAATTTCTTATGTTATTAATTGATATACTAGAAGGAATTTTTACCTCAGAAAGTCCACGGCCTTCATTGTCTATAAATTAATACTCAATGAATGGGGCATAGACAAAATGAACTTGAACTCCTAGTACAGAAAGGCAAATATGATTTAACAATGTAACAGAAACCTGATGAAATTACCCTCGTTACTGGATTATTATAACTGAAAGATACTGTATAATTTGTTAAAAGAGTTTAAAAGTTGGCAGAGTTGCACTATTTGTTAAAAAGATTACATTCTATTCGGAAATTTCAATCAATGAACTTCACAATGCTACAGAGAACATGGCTAAAAATAAGCAGTGGAACTAATAAAAGCAATATTGTTGCTGATGGTTATTGTTGTCCATCCAGTGTAGAAAAGATAGATAATTACTCTCCTATATTCCTTTAAATGAGGCATAAATTTTAATTACTCTGGTCAGAGATGAATTCTGCCAAGCATGGTCCTTCCAGACACTCCTGACTGGTCTTGATGACATCTTTTTTCCTCTATCTTCAGAAGATAGAAATTGAGCTATTAATTCACTAAGAAAGTGAATATAGGAGAGAAAGTTAAGGAAAACTAAAACTAAATTTACCTTGGACTTCAAAGTAAACTCAGGACAATAATTAATAGATTTCACAGCATGAAAAACTAATGGGAAAAGGTGTTCCAAATAGATAGAAATTCCTAAAGAAATAAACAGTAAAAGCACAATTGCAAACAAGTTCCAATGAGTTAGAAAATGGAGGAGAGAGAGAGAGAGAGAGAGAGAGACTTGTGACATCATATGATATATCGTGACTTTCTCCCCTTTCGCTAAACCAAGGGTGGGCGTAGTCAGTGCGTGACACATCTGACTCGTGGGCCATGAGTTTGACGCCCCTGCCTTAGGGAAAAATTGAGTACAGAAAAAAATGGGCATTCTTGAGAATGGCTTTGGGATGGGCTCATTAATAGGCAAGAAGAGTCAATGTTATTGCCCTAAATAATGTATAAAGCGGGGGGGGGGGAGATACCTAGTTATTTTATTGCTACCTACTGAAGGTCAGAAACAGGTACATAATTCAATTACAAAAGCATTTTTCCGTATTCAAAGTACAAATAGTTCTACTCTCTAAAATAAGTACGAAGAATATTAAAGCAGTTTTCAAATGAAAGCAACCCAAATTCATAATTTTAAAATTTTCTAACTCTAATTTTTATTATACTTTATTTGGAGAATTTGCCCTAAAACAAACTACCAGTATAAAGTACCAATGACTAGGAATGCACAGTGTGTCATACTTATTGTTCTTTTCTTTTTTTAAAAAAAAAGACAGCTAGCTCTTGATCACAGTACTCATGTTGCAGACTGCAAATAAAATCATAATCTGGCTCAGACAAAGAGTGTCCCAGACGGTGGAAAATGACAGATGCTAGAAACTGGCAGAAAGTCCAAGCAGCTGACTATTGGCTCAACTGAAGAAGTGTGGCTTCATTTCTGACTAGTCCTATTAAATGTTACTTGAAACAGTTTCTATAGTGAGGAAGAGCTTAATATACAAGGAATATCTGAGGGACAGTTCCATGAGATCACACATGTGATATTTACAGCTCGTAATTTTAGTGTTTCTTGATACCCTGTCTGCTTTGATTGATTGAGCAGGTCATGTGTAGTTCCACATCTTTCAGCAAATCCAGTGCCAAGATCACAAAGCTTTGCCTGTTCAAACATTATAAGAAAACTATTTGATGTTACTGATCTAAAATTACTCCACTGAAAGAAATAAAGTTCTGCCCCAAAATTGGGTGAGATGTATCTATTTTAATTTGGGGAACTGTTGGGACAAATTATGCCAAACTTTTGGGTAGGGATTAAACATACACACACCCCTTTGTAACTTTTTTAGTCTCAGAACATGATACATCTCTCTGCGCCAAGACTAGTCAATATTAGTACACACAGTGACTGAAGGAAGAAGCAAAAATAATTTAGGCAAGTAGCTTTCTTCACAAAGCACAGATGAGCTTTGTTAATCTCAGATATTTTTAAACAAATGTGTTTTGTATGCCAAAGACGAAGGGCCACTTATTTTTCTACAGCTTGATGGGAAAGATGTCACATCAAACCAAATCCTGCATCATTTCACCAAGTTGCTGACTTCCTCTTAGTTATCACTGACATAACTGCCACTATTTCTGGTACATGGGCAAAAGTTCACTCATTTACCTCCCTCTGAGCTAACTCTAGTGAATATATTTTAAGGAATAACATTTCTTGAATAAGACAAAATGCTAATTTTCTTTTTAGCCTGGGAACTGAATGTATAACAAATGGGGATATTCATTAAATCAAAGAGGGGCCACTATATTTTTGTTAATTAAAAATGATGGACTTCTAACAGTTATGTAGTGCAAAAATGACTTTTGAACCCGTAGAAGCTTACATCTTCTAAATTAAAGGAGAAAAATAAATACACAATGTATGGAATAATCACAAAGGAGAAATACATTAGAGAAACATCTGCCCCAAATTAATACATTGTCTTCTCTACAGGTTAATTTGAAATAAAGCTCCTTAATCAGACACGTCTTTTTAAAATATATGTTAAATAATTCTTGCAATACATCAGCAGTTTGCATCTGTTATTCTACCACACCGCCACCCTTTTCTTCCAAACCACAAGATTTGTATCAGAACATAAGTCACTTAGGGACACCAAATAGGGCTTAGATTGTCTAAATTGGTGTTTCCCAGTTCACAGGACAAGATAAACTAGATTATTAATTTCTGTTATTACAAGCAAAACACAAATCAAACTAAGTGAAAGTTAAACCTAATCATTATACATTCAGAGCTTGCACTTAAGATACCTTTACAGCTACTGGAAACTAAGAATCCCTTCAAATTAAAAGTGCACTGCTGCTTATTATTTCAAAAATGCTGCATAAATGTTTTATTATAGGGAGACAATATAAAAAATATCAGCTGAAGTGAATTTCTTCTTTTCACCTTCAAAGTATTGGAAACACTTTTTCTTGGATATTAAAAGCTTGTGCTTTCTCTTCCTCTCCAGGTTTGAAGACCACAGCAAGTTACTCTTCCTTGCACAACTTCTTTTTTCTACTTAGTAGTGTAACTTATTAGTCCATGGAATAAATCTTCCATTGAAAGCTATTATACGCAAGTTCTTTGCAAAGAAGAAGGTTGGCCATCCCTGGCAGAGATGAAATCACACAATCACTGCACCCTTCCTCAGTGTTGCTAGTAACCAGGAAAAGACTTCTGGATTTAATTACACATGATTTCTACAGCTAATTACACTGGAGCATGCATAAAATGTTTGTCAGGAATTACCAACAGAAAACCCCTATGTTCCACAGGATTATTTGGTCATTCTACATATGATTTTAAATGTCTGGGGAAGCACTTTCTATTCTTGTTTTCCTACACTTAATATTGTGTGCATACACACACAAATATAAATATATCCCTTTTATTTGCCACTCTCTGTAGTATTTTAAGTGGTAGCTGCTCTCTGTGATCTAAGAGAAGTACATCAGATGAGCTTTTTTTGCTAACCTTAGTAAGAAAAACTGGCAACAGAGCTGTATTCTTGGTTAAATTGATTGTACTATCCATATTTAGAAAATCTTGTATTCCATTTAGAATGGAATGACAATGCCTGCATATTATTATCCTGTGTGTTTTAATCAGCAGCAGATCTCTTGAAGGAATGGTGAGGAATAAACAAAAACAGAGCTATTTCTTTCCTGTCTCCATGCTGATTGATTATCAAATGAACTTATGGTATACCATCCAATTAGTGAACATGCATCAGTTCTTCAGTTTAACAAATGAGCCTGACTAGCCACTAAGAGAGTTCTCAAGAATTTCAAATGACAGCAGAGCATAAGTAATTAAAGATAGCAATTATAGATGCTGCAATGCTAATACACATGAAGTATCTTGGCAGCAGAAAAAAGTGTAAATGATTAGTCTATAGTTAAAGCAGGATTAAAACGACAGATCTAGCAAACCTGATATAGGATGTGGCATTCTTTCATTCTGAGGAACAAGCATGTGAAACAAGGCAGTTCATGCTGGACAAAGTCAGAGGTTTATGCAGAAAAAACTTACAATGTTTTGCAGTGTGCGCTCCCTCTGCCTGTGTTACTTACAAAACAACAATGTGTGTGTGTGCTCCCTCTGCCTATGTTCAATGCCTTTCTCCCTCTGCTGAAGAGGCTACGGGCCATGGAACAACTCCCCTCATCCTCAATTCTAAACTACTGTATATTTGGCTTGGGCTTGGACTCCTGGTGCTCACCTCAACTTGCCTGTATATTAACCTCAGAAAGAGGGGTTCTTCACCAGATGCTTCTGCCATCTGAGGTGGGGTAAGGCAGAATGGCAAAAGGCCCATTCATGCTGGCTATTTTTAATTGCTGATCTTGCTTATTTATGCATGTATGCATATATGTCTACATCACTTTGGTTGACGTTGTTGGTCTTAGAAACAGTTGGTGGAAGGCTATTGTATGCATCTACTAAATACACAAACACTTGAGGGTTCCATCAATAAGGAAATGTATTTTGGATTACAGAAGCCAAAACAGTAAACCATATAAAATGACTACCCTTTACTTATTCTTTTGGTTGTCAACACATGACTCTCGATACATTGTTTCAATGCTGGTTTCCTTCTCTTTTTTTGCATTTGCTAACCTTTT
The DNA here is from genome assembly GCF_028640845.1 of Ahaetulla prasina. Lineage (NCBI taxonomy): Eukaryota > Metazoa > Chordata > Lepidosauria > Squamata > Colubridae > Ahaetulla > Ahaetulla prasina. The sequence goes on from NC_080539.1 coordinate 58,893,249, forward strand.
CTCTTTCATTTTTATGTTCTCATGTTGTGAGAGTCATAGCAACATAGGTTGGTAAACTTTCTAATAAGGAACTTTGTGGCACTCATTTTGACAAAAAAATTTCTGGTGGGACCCTAAGACAACCATTCTTGGGGACATTTTAGATCAGAGTTTTTCAACCTTGGCAACTTTAAGATGTATGGATTTCAACTCCCAGAATTCTCCAACCAACTTTAGATGGTTGATGAATAACAAACAGTATTTCTCCCCACACCATAAAGATAGTATAAGATCCAAGAGAAGCCTAAAATGTTAAGAAATGCACAACCAACCAACTCAAACTTGTAAGAAATAGAAAAGCTCAGTGGTGACCAAGATATTCAGTAACCATGAAATCATGCAAGGAATTTTATATATTTACAGGAGCAAATGCTACTGTGCTATAGATGTATACATCTAAACATTCAGAAATTTATTTTCTGACCCTTGATTATAATTGCACACTTTTGGTAATAGCCCAGGCCAAAACACCTATGCTCACAGACTGAGGTTCCAGCATGTTTATGTAAGACTTTAATATCTTTCAAAAATTCATCCACTTTTTTAAAACATTGGAGAGATTTTTGTTGAGCACAATAGCAATGATAAATATCCTCAAAAACAGCATAACAGGCTGGCTGGCTGGAACATAGAGCAGCAATATTTTAGATATATGCAAAGTCTTCCTGTCTGTTGTCTATATAGTACTGGCAGAGAACTTTGGGAACTTAGACATCTGCCATGGAAAGGTCAAAATCTGGCATTTTACAGCAGCATCTGCCTGGACACTGAAAACAGATTGTTGCTGTACTTGTTTGGATTTAGCAAGGCTTCTGCCTTGTTCACACTAATTTCTGTATTAATAAAAATGTTTATATAAGTACCATATTGTCCAATATGCTTATCTATTTTCCATGAAGGAGATACTATATTTTTATGAAAGCTAGAGTAATTCAAGTCTTGCAACCATTTTTTTTTAAAGTAAATAGATTTAGGCTGTCATTTTTTATTCATACTGTGCCATCAGCATGTAGCAACTGCTGTAGCCAACATGAAGGTTGCAACAGTAAATTTTATTATAGACTGGTAATTTAATTGAACAGATTTACATTTGAATAAATGGCCTCCTCTGGCATGCTGCATGGGAATAAATTTTTTGAAAGTATACATTTAAAACAAACCTGAGACACAGGTACTCAATTCTATTCTACAATATACCCAAAAAGGGTTATAGCAAGAATAAATATGCTTGATTCTCCCTTCTACTGTATTTTGTAAGCACTCCAAAGTAGCAAAACAAGCAGCATATTTCCTTTTTTTAAAAAGTACAAACTTTCATAGTATAATATTTGTTTCTTAAATATAATTTAATGACTCCCTTTATTTCACAAATATTAAAACATTTAATTTACTGAGCATTGAATAAGACTGATTAAGGGTGACATCTCCTGTTAGCCCCTGAAACTGGCTCTTAATATGTTATTTGGTTCAAATCTGTGAAACATAAATATAGTTAAGAAATGCTTCAACACTGGAAGTTTTTAAGATGTTAGATAACCGTTTGTCTGAAGTGGTGTAAGGTTTCCTGCCTAAGCAGGAGGTTGGACTAGAAGACCTCCAAGGTCCCTTCCAACTCTGTTATTCTATTCTATTCTGTCTCTGATGATAGGACAGATATTCTCAATAACTAGCTTTTTGAAGGAATTTCTAGCATTGTTAATGAACATCAACTTATTAATTACCAAATATAAAACTATTTCTTTGAGTAATTATGTTTTACATTGATTCATATTATAATGAGTTTCTTCCACTTCTCTGGAAATTGGATCAAACAATTGTCTCTCTGAAGCTCAGTTAAGAAAAGAAAATCATGGTAAGATTTGGAATCAACCATTTAACAAACAAAATAAGTCAAATAAAGATCAATTCCTGCACATGTCACATATCTTTAAGGCAGAAATGTCCTCAAATTTCATGCTTCCATCTCAAGACTAGACAATTAGAACTGCTGAACCCTCTACATGAAACCTATTTTACATATCTAAGCTATCACACTTTAAAATGAAATAAAGCCTAAAATGAAATAAAATTATTTGTTTTGGGAACCTCCATCAGTCTAAAAATTGATATCTGCAGAAGCATATTTTATCAGGTCCCAGAACCTACATAAAGAAGGGAAGTAAAGTTCTCTCAAGGAATATAGGGGATACTTTTTGCCACAGCTATCTTATTGTAACTTCATTTTTAAATTTCATTTTGTTTTCCAAAGATGAAAGAGATTAAACAGTGAGTGTTTAACCTTCAATATTTCCCTAGCTTAAATTGCTATTTGAAGCTGTCATTAGCCATGCTGGGGAAAAAGAAAGGCATGGTTTTGCACTTATATTTTCAACTGTGAAATGTCGCTTTGTTGTTTGATGATGGGAGATCCCTAATCCCTAGTTTGGGGATGAATTTTCTACGAGAATACTTATCTTGAAGGTAGAGGACAAAAAGCCTTCTATTTACAAAGCAAAACAAAACAAAAGAGAAACAGCAACATAAATAGCTTGAGGAAAAGATCAACGTTGATCACTTTCACAGATCTTGGTTACTGAGATGACAGGAAAAAACAAAAACCTATTATATGAATGGAAAAAATGGCACTATGACTCAATCTGCACAATGCCTTTTTCCTTCAGCTGGACAAATACATTTAGCAGTAACAACTGACTGAAAAAAACTCATATTCAGGATGTTGTTCATGTTTGACTTCATGTTAAGCTTCCATTTAAGATTTTTGTATTATAGTCTCATAACATGAAACAAATTAGGGTTTCCATATGGATGAAACCCTATCCAGATCTGAATAAAAAAAGCCAAATCCTGAATCTCTTAATGAGGTAGAGTCCCCACTGAATTAGAAAGGAATTTATCCAGCATAAAACTAAAGGCAGCAGGATTTGGCTCACAGGACCATCATGCCTGCCAAAGCAACCATACACAAAATGAGGTTTATTCTAAGTAAGTATAATCCAATAAGAGTATGTCTGAAAGGGTGTGATAGGCCTAATTTTTCTGCTATTGCTCGGTTAGTCCATGTTTGTTTATTATATAGATTTGTAAGGTCACCCAACTCAGCAATGACTCTACACGCTGACTTTTGAACAACAGTCATAGGAAAACTGGTTTCTGAGGAAAACAAAATGTGAACTTCAGTTTCTGAATGGAAGAAAACCTTATTTTCAATGCAAACTGCATTTTAGATAGATGCTTAACCTACATCATGGCCTTTTGGGGTATCTCAATATGGATTTCTCTGAATAGGACTGGAAATTTGTGACACTGTATGTAATTGCATCATATTTGTCTGAACCAGGCATACATGAACATATAAAATTGTATTCTTCTTGAGGAATACCACCTAAATCTCCAGTATTCTGTGTTTTTTTTAAATCTAAACTGCTATTCTATAGCTACATCCAGCAGTAACATCTACTAAATTCAAAGGCATTTCTAAATAAACCTGTAAATGACCAGTTAAAATATGTAGTTCACATTTTTCTTGCTTTCATCAATACAAAAACTTGCTTTTTTTTCTAGATTAAGGACTGTTGAGCTTGTTGATCAGAAATCAATACTAAGTTACAATCCAATGGAAGATGAACTGAAATAATGGCATTCTAATATATGATAAAGAAGCAAATCATGAAAATAATGCCTGTGAAAAAAATGGGTCCCAATCTAAGAGGTTGATTGTAATGCATAATGCTGCTGCAGGAAGATAGTTGCATTACAAACAAAGTTAGATTTCAAAACCTCAAGTTGACCAACTGCTGTGGGACATGTGTAGATCATATCATATTACCCAAAAGTATACAAAAAAATAGTGTCTACTTGTTCAATATTTTTGTATTTGATGGGCAAGCACAATCAAAATATGTCTTAAAATTATAGGAATTGTGTATTGAATTCTTAATAGTTGGGTTTCAAAGCTGAAAGCTGGGTTTCAAAGAGGCAGAGGAACCAGAGATTAAATTGCCAGTATTCACTGGATTATAGAGAGAGCAAGAGAGTTCCAGAAAAACATCTATTTCTGATTCATTGACTATGTACAGTATGCTAAAGCCTTTGATTGTGTACTGTAGATCGCAATAAATTGTAGCAAGTTCTTAAAAAATGGGAGTACCAGACCTCCTTACCTGTCTCCTGAGAGACCTATATACGGGTCAAGAAGCAACAGTTAGAACTAGACATGGAACAATTCATTGTTTAAAATACGGAAAGGAATATGACCTGGTTGTATATTGGAAAAGATTGAAGGCACAAGGAGAAGGGAAGAGGGGGGGATCGAGGATGAGTTGGTTAGATAGTATAATTGACACAATGAACATGAATTTGAGCAGACTCTGGGAGACAACGAAGGACATGGAGACCTTGTTTACCATGGGGTCACAAAGAGTCAGGCACAACTCAGCGAATGAACAACAACAAATTGTCTACCTGCTGTTCTGATTTGTTAACTTAAGCGGTCATAGGTGACTACTGTAACTGCCTGAGTTTTTAAGAACATTAAGTACATTGTATGAAGCATTTTCCCTGAGATGTTCATTATATTGGATAATAGCATTTGAAAATGTACAAATATCAAAAATAATGTTCAGCTGATGTATCAGAAATAATACAGTTTGCTTGCATTAAACTGAAGAAATTTATCTCCGTCTCTATGGAGCAATTATATTGTTTTCTTTTTAAAAACAACCTTAATGTCTGAAAATGATACATTGCATTTCTCAGATTAAATTACAGTTCTAACTGTGTTTATGAACAATTCTATAAAAGGAGTTTATCAGCCTTACCTTCTTTCAGCATGCCAACTTTTAGACACTTCATAAAACGACAAGCTTGACAGGATTTGCGTCTGCGCTTTGTGATTTCACATTCATTTGTTGCTGGGCAGCTATATTCTATGTTACCTAAAATATTTAAAGTACATAAAAAGAAAAGTCCATTAAGAAAAATCAGCTATAATTTTGTTAATCAACTAGAAGAAATACAACTGTAACTGAAAGTCTAGACAAGAAAACCATGAAATTGAAAATGTTAGTAGCTGGGCTTAATTTTTTTTACAGACTTTATTTTGTTTTTGCAAACAGTATCTTATTCTAAAGAAAACTACAAAAGCAGAATATTAAAACCACATATCTTGACACAATTTAAAAATTTAAGTGAGGTATTGCTTAGCATATTTCTTCTACAAAATAGTAAATGCAGAGTTATCCTACCTAAACATTTTAAGCACTTTGCTATTGTATGCAACTGCAACCTTTTATTCCCCAAGGGTTTGATGTGAATATAGCACCCAAATTTGCTTCAGCCAGAATTCATGGTGGAATTCTTAAAAAGAAATTCACTAAAGCTTCGGAGACTTATAAAACGACATACAGGGCTATATAGTTAAAAAGCAAAAATAAAATCATCAAAAGTAGAGAGAGAATTTTTTTCCTATTTCTAGACTTCAGAATCAAACATTGGAAGAATTTCATTCAACTTATGGAATTCACTGCCATCAAATAAAATGGTGATATTTGCTTAATTTGTTTAAAAAGGCCAAGATGCATTCAAGAAGAAGAGAGTTATCAATGTCTTTTTATTAAGTTACATTTTGTTGAAAAGAGAGAATTAGGTTTGAGAGGCAGAATACAACTGACTATCACCTCTTGGGGCCAAAAAGCATGAACCTTTTCTTGATATGATATTCTGTTTAAGGAATTCCTGGAAGCAGCTGACTTTATGAAGTAGGGGGGAAAAATTCTGCACTTGCTAGAGCTTCAGTCTGCTTTAGGAGAGGTTTTCTTGTGTTCCGTTTCGATATCATATGCTAATTCAAGCAGAGGAACGGTTTTTTTTAAGATGAATATAATTGTTTGACTAATATATGTATTCTTACTGTCTTGGACATTCATAGTTACATTCAGCAGACGCAGTCTGTGGTGGTAAGTACTTCATGGGAAGAATAAAAATGCTTTTCCCCAACAGTGTTTCCCCATCTTGCTTTAGAAGTATTTTGTTACTTTCTAACCCTTTCCCCTTGTGATTAAGTGCATTAGTATCTTAATGAAAATGCATTCTCTTTATTGCTCTCTTGGGAAGTGGGAGGTCATCACACCAAATGCATAAATTGCCATCAGAGACAGCCCAGGCATAATTGCAATTTTGCTGCTCCATGTTTGCTGCACTCTGAGCCTCAAAACGTCCCCTGAAACATGCACAGATTCTAGTAATTAGCATAGAGTATGCCTGGGACCAGAGCATTGATGAAATATTTCAGAGTTAATCACACTTTGTAAACACTGATTTATATTGACTACCTCTCTCCAGACTGACGTCTCCTCATTAAATATCACATTAGCAGGTTGTAGGATTGTACAGATTCAAATTCTCCATAACTGTTAACTTAACGAGGAGTAATACTATGCGCAACACTATGTCTGTCTGTTATAACATATAAATGATGAACTAGAGGGAAAGCAAGGCATTAAGAGGGAATTCAGTATCTACTGAAAGAGCACAATTAAAAAATGTGCACTGGTGGCATCAAAAGTTTAGACTGAACTATATAGTCCTACGGATGCCCTGATCTCCTATTTTGAAAGAAACTGTTTACACATATGTTACAGCAATTCTATCAAAGACTAGAAATTAAAAAAAATGCACTCTACCTAAAATTTAATTCCACTAAATCTAATAGATACATCTGTGTATTTATTAAATATAGCAACACTGATTTAAAATGTACAGTAATGACTTTATTTTAGAAACAAATGACAGAATACCTGTACCAACCTAGCAATGCAGCCTGCCTTTTTTCTGCTTTGATGGACAGACAGACAGACAGATGAGCAGGCACTCCTTTGGCAGGGAAAGCAGTGGTGAAATCCAAATTTTTTACTACCGGTTCTGTGGACGTGACTTGGTGGGCATGACAGGGGAAGGATACTGCAAAATCTCCATTCCCACCCCACTCCCGGGGAAGGATACTGCAAAATCCCCATTCCCTCTCCACTCCTGGGGGAAGGATATTGCAAAATTTCCATTCCCACCCACTCCAGGGCCAGCCAAGAGGTGATATTTGCCGGTTCTCCAAACTACTCAAAATTTCCGCTAATGGTTCTCCAAACTGCTCAAAATTTCCACTACCGGTTCTCCAGAACCTGTCAGAACCTGCTGGACTTCAGCCCTGAGGGAAAATACTGCTTTTGATGTCTGCCTAAAGTAAATTTAAATTGAAATGTGTTGCTTTGATTTTTGTAGTGAGGATTAGATGTGGTATTTATATGTATACTTATTATCATCATCTCCATCTCTACTATAATCATAATGACTGTTAGTCCATGCACAGAATTAGTTAAAAACAAAACCTGACAGAAATTACAACATCTGAAGAAGCCATTTAGGCTATTAAGCCCAAATCACTATTCAATATTGGAATCCAAATCCCAGATAGGTGGCTTTCTAGTCTGGTTCATCATAACCTACCATAGGATAACCGAGTTCACCATAGACCTACCATTAAAAGGAAAGGGTTTTTTAATGACGTTAAGCCTAAAATCTCCCTTTCTATATCTTAAATCCATGGGGCACAATGCTCAGTGGTTAAAGATGCTGAGCTTATCAACAGAAAAACTGACAGCCTAGATTCAAATTCCAAGAACTATGTGACAGGTTGAGAGCTCTTTACTTGCTCCAGTTTCTGCCAACCTAGCAGTTAAAACACATGCAAATGCAAGTAGATAAATAGGTATCACTTTGGTAAGAAGGTGAGAGCCTTGCTGGTCCCTCGGCTAAGAAATGGAGATGAGCACCATACCAGTGGCGGGTTGCTACTGGTTCATCCCGGTTCAGGGGAAACAGTAGCAGTGGCAGTGGGAGGCTCCACCTACCTCCCTGGATGTCATCAAATATGTTCTGCACATGTGCAGAAGTGGCACGCATGCAAACCGGTAGCAAAGCTAAATGAAATCCACCACTGCACCATACCTAGAGTTGGACAAGACAGGACAGAGAAAATCTTTACCTTTATATCTTAAATCCATTCATTCCAAATTTTGTACTCTGAGGTGAAAGAAAACAGGTCTTGGTCTTTTTTAGGTGACATTCTTTCAGATGTTTAAAGAGTAGTGTTATATCCCTCCCAGTCACCTTCTTTCAATTTTATACTCTATTCCTTCAATCTCTCTTCACATGGTTTGTTGTAGGAAGCTTGCAATTTTTTAATTCTTAAGAAATTAAGAATGTCTTAATTCCTTATTAATCATCTCTCAACCTCTTCTAATTGCTCTGAATCCTTAAAGTGTAATGTACAAATCTGGAAATCATACTCAAGGTGGTCCATGATCAAAGCTGAATTGAACAGACTATAGTAGATGGGTTAACATACTGAGCAGAATAGTGCATTACAGGTAGTTCTCAACTTATGACAAAAATTGACCCCAACATTTTTGTTGTTAAATGAGACATTTCTTAAGTGAATTTTGTTCCATTTTACGACATTTCTTGCCTCGGTTGTTAAGTGAAACTTGCTTCCCCATTGACTTTGCTTGTCAGAAGGTCGCAAAAGATGATCATGTGACCTTGGGTCATAAATATGAACCACTTGCCAAGCATCTGAATTTTGATCACATGATCCTAGAGATGCTGCAAAGGTTGTAACTGTGAAAAATGGTATAAGTCACTTTTTTCAGTGTTGTAACTTCGAACAGGCACTAAATGAACTGTTGTAAGTCAAGGACTACTTTTCAAATGAAAAGTAAACCAAGTGCTTTAGGTCTTGATGGAGGTGGATCCTCAATGTATTTTTCAGTAGCTTCTTTAAGAATGAATCAATAGATTCATTCATGAATCGATAGACTATAGTTTCTATAACTGAAATATAGCTTTGTAGAACTATATAGCTCTATAGTAAATTATTGCATGGGAAAGGACAGAAGTCCATGCTTAGTTCAGTAAGGACAATTGTCCTTGAAAGTCCTCCTGGATATTTTTTTTCTTGATGTTCTATAAATGAAAAAAGAAAACTTGTACTAAAAATGTGCTGTTCAAGCACCCTTTACTATTACGTCAATTTTAATTAGAGTTCACATTTCAAGTACACTAAAAATCAAAGGTTCCTTGTATTATTTTTCTTTTTTTTTATTAAAAATGTTTGTAGATTCCTAGTTCAGCCAAATACATACAGTATAGAGTTTTATAGAGCTTTTATGGCTTGGCATTTTCCCTTTATGCTTTCAAAGACAAAAGCAATGGGATCTGAGAGAGAATATTTTTAATCAAATATACTATATTATTTGAGGGGGAAACTATTAATGATAGAAATTGGAATGTGCCTAGTTTTTCTAAGAGTTGGGAAAAAGTTCTGTAAGGAATAATAACATATCAGCTTGGCAGCTAAGGCTTTTTAATTCAGGAAACAAAAACAACAGTACAGTTTATAATACCTTCTGATTGCTCTTTAGAAAACTTATTTAAAGTTCTTATTTAGTTTTCAGGCAATATAGTTTTCTCATTTACAAGCTTACCTCTAACTGACTGAAAGAATAACAAACTATGTGTAACTGAAGTGCAAGGGCATAATTTGCATTTTTTTTATACTTTCGCAACAAAAAACTCAGCAACATAAAATATAGTGTGATGTTTTAAAATGAAAATTCTTGCTTCGTGCAGACAGTGCCCTGAAGTAAGATTCATGTTAGCCAGAAGTTTCTATACTTAACCCACATAATACAGGAATGTTTAGAAGTGCTTTTGTGGGCTTTCTAGCAATGTTACTAAACCTACAGCTTTAAAATAATACAATCAGAGGTAAGCTTGAGGAAATTCAAGCTAATTTATTTTATTTATTTATTTTATTTTATTTAAATAAAAATAAAAGTGCCAAAAGAAATAACATTTCATGTACCTTATGATAAGCTTTCCTCTCATTATAGCATATAAAGTCATTGTTGACTATTTCCAATATAAATTTCTTTTATTTCTTTCCAATATAAATGGCAAAGCTACTATTCAGATCAATGTAAAAGCAATCCTAAAGGATGCTGACTTTTAGATAATGAGAAAAGTAGGTTATTTCCCTCTGACCCACAATTATTTTATAAATGTGGGTACGTGGGTGTGTGTATATGTGTATTGACGGTGAGACACTTTCATTTTCTTTTCTGAAGTAGCCAAGTTTATATAAGGACAGCAGAATAATTAAGGGAGAGAGGGAGGGAGGGAGGGAGGGAGGGAGGAAGGAAGGAAGGAAGGAAGGAAGGAAGGAAGGAAGGATACTATCCTCTCCTATTTAATATCTAACTGACAAAGTCAGTCAGTATTTGAAGGAGGATATGCTTCTAGACTATATGCTGATACCTCCCTTATCATAAGCCACTTGGAACATTATGTTATTTTAGGCTCCAGAACAGCTCAGTTTACTAGGCAGCTCATTAATTCTCCTTGATCTATCTTGGCTATCAATACTTTCTGTGATAAAAAGAAGTTGGTAAAATAGATAAGGAAGTTATCCATATTAGAATGTAAAGAAATTTCTTTCACTACAAAGGCTCCAGTAATGAAGTCAGCTACTATGAATAATGTATATGTGGGGGGGAAAATTGAGCTTTGATAACAATGTTGAAAGCCTTAGTGCCACATTAGTTAGATGTGTGATAAAATAAAAAAAATGAAGCTTACATTTAATTAGTGGGAAGATGCTGGCTCATGGGTAGATTGCATCAATATCTTACACTTTTTGTATTAACAAATAACATGAGAAAGGTATGCCCCCAAACAGGAAGAATAAGAAAATAAAACCTGTTCCAGCCATATTTTATCTTTTGACTTATACCCATTCAAGTTAATATCGCTAGAATTAATAGTATTAAAATTATTGAAAAAAATGTGTAAGAGCAAAGTGTAGATTTGGTGATTTGCAACACTAAGATCAGGGCTAGGCAAATAATTAAGCACCTCACCCTTATATAAACAAAGAAATGCATAGTTATTGAAGGAAAATATCCCCAAATATTTGAGTGCAATTCCTACAGAATTACAGAATGTATGAAATGGAAAGGATTCTATAGGACAGCACAACTGGGTGCTCAGAGCAGGAATCTACTAAACAATCTCCAACAGCTGGCCATCCAGACCCATTTGAAATCCTCCAGTGAGGGAGATATCACCATTTACATGCAGATTGTTCCATCACTATATGAAAATTATTAACAGGAAATTCCTACAAATTGTACAATGGGTAAATTAGAATCCCATTGTGCAATTACAATAGCAACTGATTCAATATGCGTGGAAAGGCTATCCTTATCTACCAACCGCAAAGTGTCCCATGAGACTCTTATTTGATCAGCTCAGAAATAACCAGGAGCCTCTAAAAAAAGCTCAAAAGTATAACCATTCATGTCACTAGGCAGAGAGAAATTGGCACTTGAGCAGCAGATACTGAGAGAAAGAAAGTAGCAGTGAGTGTGTGTGACAGGCATAATATTCAGGTACGGTGGAAAATATTGTCCCATGTCTAGCTAAAATAAGATTCAATTCTCTATTTCCCTTCTGGATATGAAAGGCAGCGTGGCCACTTCAGCCTGGGAATTATGGTCATCTATGTCTTTTCAAAGTTTTTGTTTCCTTCTGCATGTCCACCCCTTAACTCTATCCGATCCTCAATTTGAAGAGCTGAAGCATTTTTTTCCCTAATCTGTCTAGGACAGGGGTGAAATCTAAAAATTTTCCCTATGGTTCTGTGGGCGTGGCTTAATTGGTGGGCGTGGCTTGGTGGTGAGAAGGCTTGGTGGGCGTGGCCAATAACAATAAATAATAAAAATAATAAAGTATAAAAAAAACAATAAGAGGTACCAAAAATCAACTTTCACACTTTACACACACACAACACAACACAACTGACTCACACACAATGTAAAAGCAGCTGCACTTCACACTTCACACTTCACACAGCCACAAAAAGTTTAAAAACCAACTTGCACACTTTACACACACACAACATAACACAACTGACACACACACAAAATACCACATATAGCTTTCTGAGATTTTGTGTGTTTGTGTAGTTAGAGTGAAACACTACAGAAACACACCAAATCTCAGAAAGCTGCACAAATATTTTATTTTATTATTAAGGTTTGTGGACTTCAATTCCCAGAGTTCCTCAGCCAGGAAAGCCAGCCAGCATTAATCACTCAGTGATGAAATAGATTACCTAAATTAGATTAGTTCTGTTTGGTGCTGAAAATGAAACTGGGGCTTTCTGGCTGGGAAAAAAGCCATGAGGTCGATCAGTAATCAGGTAAGTGCCTTAGAATCTTTTAAAAGGAGGTTTTCTACATGTTTTCTACAGAAAACATGTTTTTTAAAGTTCTGCTGATGAGGAACTCAGATGAGATTCACAGAGTAGCCTTTAAATATTTTTTTTTAAGTTTAAAGGCTCTGCCGATCTCAGCTGAGGGGCAGGATCCTCAAAGGCTTTTTTTTTTTTGCTTTTAAAGGCATGCTGAAGCAAAACCTTCCTTTAAAAGTAAAAAAAAAAAAACAACCTCTGCTGATGGTGTGGCTCAGCAGAGGAAGAGGACGGGGCCAGGGATTTTTGCTACCAGTCCTCCTAACCAGCAGCTGCCATCGCTACCGGATCGCACGAGCCGGTCTGATCCGGGAGCATTTCACCCCTGCTCTAGGACATCTTTTCTCCACCTAGCCAACTTTAAGACAGGTGAAGTTCAATGCCCAGAATTCCTCAACCAGCAGCTTTCCTTGTTGCCAAGGTTTCAAAATGCTAGTCTAAGGTAACCCATCCAGATGTTTCTTTTAAATTCTACCCACTCTCAGAGGAAATTTCAAGATACATGTGGTCCTCAACTTACAACCATTTGTTTAGTGAGCGTTTAGTTACAATGGCACTGAAAAAGTGACCTATGACCAATTTTCACACTTACTACCAGGGTTGGACTTCAAAAATTTTAGCAAGGGGTTCTCTGTCCGGTTGCTGGGTGGGCATGGTCATGGTGGGCATGGCTTAGTTATGGTGGGCACATCCCGCACCATGGTGGGGGGGGTCTTTTTTGCCCTCCCGAGGCTCCCGAGGCTTTCCTTGAGCCTCTGGGAGGGTGAAAATGGCCCGTTTTTTGCCCTCCCCAAGTGCCCTGCATTTACCTGCATCCAAAATGGGCTGCGTGGGGACTCCTGGGAGGGACAGAGCAGGGTGGGTTGGGCCAGCCAGGAATGGAATTTGGGGTTCTCCAAATTGCACAGAATCTTAGCTAGAGGTTCTCCCGAACCCCTGCAAACCCCTAGCAGCCCACCACTGCTTACTATCATGGCAGCATCCCCATGGTTATATGATCAAAATTCAGATGCTTGGCAACTGGTTCATATTTATGATGGTTGCAGTGTCCCTGGGGTCATGTGATCATCTCTCACAACTTCCTGACAAACAAAGTCAATGGGGAAATCAGGTTCTCTTTACAACCGTGTTACTAACTTAACGGCAGTGATTCACTTAATAACTGTGGCAAGAAAGGTCTTAAAATGGAGCAAGGCTGACTTAACTGCCTCACTTAGCAACAGAAATTTGGAGCTCAATTGTGGACGTTAGTCTAGAACTACCTGAATAGCTATAAATGTCCATTTTTAGAATACATTTTCTACATGAATATTATGTAAATATTTATTTATTTAATATCCTGCCTTTATTATTTTTACAAGTAACTCAAGGCAGCAAACATATGTAATACTAATGCAGACTCCAGGCTACCACACAGTGGCATTTTGCCAGCAGTGAAGGACTGAGGGATAACGACCTCAAAACATAGAAACCAGGGATAAAAATTGCCACTTTGTCCATTTCCACTTTATCTTCATAGTGGGGCAAATCTGATTCCAACCTAGATTTCACTTTGACTAATGCTGCTTCCTGAAAAATTGCTGAAAAACCAAGAGATTGCTAAAGACTTTGAAATAGGCAAATCTATTTTTCTCAATACATTTTAAGTTATGGGTAGAACAGATCTCACTGGAGAAGAGCCTAATGCTGGGAAAGACTGAGGGCAAAAGAAGAACGGATGACAGAGAATGAAATGGCTGGATGGAGTCACCGAAGCAGTAGGCATGAACTTAAATGGACTCCAGAGGATGGTAGAGGACAGGAAGGCCTGGAGGAACATTGTCCATGGAGTCGTGATGGGTCAGACATAACTTCGCAACTAACAACAACAGAACAGGTGCAACCTAGGGGCACATAGAACCGACCAGCATATCTTTTCTGGTCCTAATAACCCTCCACAATGGATGTAGGTGAAAGAAGTGCTTTGCATTTTGAAATATTTAGAGAGGTTTATGGGTGGGGGATTGGTACATTATGTCTTGCAAAGATATGTATTTTATCTCAGCGGTGTGACTGATAGGTTGGATGCCTGATGCTGTACAATTTATGTATATATTTTATTTATTTATTTGATCGATTAGTAAATAATTCTTTGGATGTCTGATAAATGCATGACAACCACCTCTACCCTATTTATGAAAAAAGACTTTCAGAACCTTTTTTTTTCAGATCCCTGCATAAGCTTGAAGAATATTATGGTTGCTTGAAGGAGTAAGGTCATTAAAACTAATGTGAACCAATAAGTAATCACATAGAGATTGAATAGCAAAGAGGTGTTATATTTAGATATATGGGAATGTCCTGAACATTGGGGGGAAATGTTATTTAGCAATGAGAAAGAAAATACACACAGAGCTTAATTTACATAATAATTACATAATTTACAGTCACCCACCTGTTATGTGTTAAGTAGCAAGATGATGCCAATCCCAATTTGAAAAATGCTGAACTAAATAATAATTTCTGAAATAATTGATGTTTACTGTATTACTGGTAATAGCAATAATACTTATCATTTATAAATTAATTTATTTATCATAACTTATAAATTATCAGCTAATACTTTGATTTTTCAAGACAACTTGTTACATTCTTAGAGGACATTCTTAGGGAGGAAATGGACAGAGATAAATTTGTTCTTTAGCTATAAAAGCTTCACAGATAAGGTGAAATTTAAATCAAGTGCCTGTTGCCTAAATCAGAATTAAAATATTTAAACAGTATTAAGAACATATTTAAATACCTCTAGTTAGATTAATGACTTGCAGAACACTAAGCCAGTCCAATGAATTTCAACAGGACTTTTTGGTAGGTAAGTGACTATGAGCATGCTCCTGGTTCGGACTGGATCTCCCAATCCAGTAGCGATGGGGGTGGGTGGTTTGGAGAACCAGTAGCAAAAATCTTCCCCCCCCCCAGCTGACCTGCGCAATCATCAGAGTTTTTTTTTTACTTTTAAAAGCATTTTTTCTTCGGCCAAAATAATGCTTTTAAAAGTAAAAAAAACAAAAACCTGATGATCGCGTGGCTCTGCTAGGATCATCAGAACCCTTTAAAAGCATTTTTTCTACAACCTCTTCAGCTGAAGAGGTTGTAAAAAAAAACTTTTAAAAGGCTCCTGTGGTGATCCCAGCTGAGTTGCCTGATCATCACAGGATTTTAAAAGCATTTTTTTACAACCTCTTTGGCCAAAGAGGTTGTAGAAAAAATGTTTTTAAAAGGTTCTGGTGATCAGGCAAGTCAGCTGGGATCATCAGAACCGTTTAGAAGCTTTTTGTCCTCTGGCAATCCCAGCTGAGTTGCCTGATCATCACAGGCTTTTAAAACCCTTTTTTAAAAAAAATAAAGCCAAAGAGGTTGTAGAAAAATGCTTTTAAAAGTTTAAAAAAAAATTGGCCACGCCCACTTAGTCACATTACACCCACCACCACCTCCAAGCCACGTCCACAGAACCGGTAGTAACAAATTTTACATTTCACCCCTGGCTATGAGGGTTAGTATATTAAGTATTTGATGTATCTATACAAGGGCTTTATTTATTTATTAGATCACTTGTTTGTATTTCACTTGTTGTACAGTAATTACTGAAAGTTTAAAAGTTTAAAAAGGAGGAAACTTGTTTAGTATTTGGTTAATCAACTTGGAGAAATAGGGCAACACAGGCAAAACAAATCTGTCATTTCTTCTTTAAAATGTTCTTGGAAGGAAATGCTGATGCAATGAGTTTTTAAAAAAACTTATATAAGGAAGGTGAATAATTTAGTCAGGTAATGATGAATTCAGGTTACACTTTATGTCAGGTTCATTGGACATCTGCCACGTTTGTACTGAAGCCAAGAATGAAGTATGGCCTTTTCTTTTACTTAAAAATATTAGCTAAAAAAATCTGCAAACCCAAAAAACTGATTTGATTTTTTTATGTTCTTCAAGACAATCTTTTAGATTTTACAGCATATTATTAACTGATCATTGTGTAAAATGTAACTTTTGGAAGACAGAAACAGAATATATTCCCCTCATTTCAAAGGTTTTTTTTTCTTTTTTCTTTTATTCAATCTTATTCGCAGATTTCTTGGCAAGGTATTTTTCAGAAGTGGTTTGTCATTGTCTCCTTCTTAGGGCTGAGAGAAAGTGACTGGCCCAAGGTCACCCAGTTAGTTTTGAGCCTAAGGAAAGTTGCCAGGCACCTGCCAAAACTCGCCAATGTCTAAACTCTATTGTAATTAATCCACTTCTGAATTAATGCTGATATAGAAAATGACAATTATAAATCCACAGTTTACACTAAGTTCAGAGTGGCATCTATTTCCCATTATCGCAACTAAATTTGTATCTAACAGTTGGCTTAACTTCCTCAATTGTTACTTTCTAAAATCATTTTTTGCAGAATAGAATTACAGTTTCTCTATGTCTTGAAGAACATTTCATGATTAATAATAGACTCATTTAACTAATCCATGCAACACATTTAGGAGTATCTGTCTCATCTTGTACCTTTAAAATGTATTAGATTATACCTCCCATAATACGGTAACAGAACAGCAATATAGACATTTTTTTTAAAGGTTCTGGAATTTATTTCATCCCTTTTGCCCTGGATCTTGTTTTTCCTTTGCCGTGGATATCAGGGCTAGAATACTCAAAGGAAGTGTTCCATTGTTCACAAGAACTTGGTTTCTCAATAGTCTAGGGCAGAGGTCTGCAAACTTGGCTCTTTTAAGACTTGTGGACTTCAACTCCCAGAGTTCCTCAGCCAGGGAAGGTTGAAGTCCACAAGTCTTAAAAGAGCCAAGTTTGCAGACCCCTGGTCTAGGGAGAAACAGGCGGAAACACAAAGAATTGGCATTTGAGGAATGGGAACAAGTATAAACTAATAGCATTTTTCCTACCTCAACAAGCCATGGGTGGGAGAGGGTAGATCTAAATGATTATAGAGTTTCTCCAATTTAATATTGGAAAATATGATAATCACTAAGATACGACAAAGCTGAGCTCGAGGGACGAGTCAAATGTGTCATCAGTCATAGTCCCTTCACGCCCACAAAAAATCTAAGTCCAGATTACTTTGAATTCCTTCTACTCTTATCTCCCGCTAATTTCCCTTGGCTGTTAGTAGTTCAGATTCTTGTACAGAGCTTAAGCTTGAAGTTAATATCTACACCCATTTGAACTGTCTGAATCTCGTTTTCCTGGCAGTTGACATTAATGTACACCTAAGTGTTGATGTCCTCCCACCCCCAATGATGGCGCCCACATATTTCTAATTGCTATTGCCAGTGTGCTGCTCCAAGAATGGCATATGAAGGGTACATGGGGAAAGGATTTGTTTATGTGCATAGTGAATAAATACAGAGAGCTAAATTTAAACAAGATGAAAACTAACAGTCAATTACAGTGAAGATTTTGGCTCAGTTTGTGATCTGTCACCAAATTGCCTTGCCTTGCTTTGAGTTCTATCAGTTTGATAGAATAGAATAGAATAGAATAGAATAGAATAGAATAGAATAGAATAGAATAGAATAGAATAGAATAGAATAGAATAGAATAGAATTTTTATTGGCCAAGTGTGATTGGACACACAAGGAATTTGTCTTGATAGGAACTAAAGTGGTAGTACTACATGGCAGGGTACAGATTAGCTATTCTGAGTGGGGAAATCAATTGGCCAGTTCACTGTGGAAACATTGGAGCCAAGATTCATTTTGAGTATGAATAATACAATTAAGGAGAAAAATTAGTTCTATGGAGTTACTTTCAACAATAATGGTTTCTTTTGTCTATGAAATCACTCAGTAGTGTATCACACCCACAGAACAGAGCTAATCAACAGTAGCATAGCAGGGAAGTAATCTCATGCAGGACATAGTGAAACACACTGCATTGGCTTATATCTTGCTGTCTCATATCTAGTATATATTTAGCTTTCCATGCGAGAAGAAACAAATTCTATTGTTAACATTTCAAGGCATGGTTTGGAAAGAAATTTGCCTGTAAATCTGGAAAACTATTTGGCAATTACTACATACTAGTTTGAGTTATCCAGCTATTAATCAGCATTCTCTTTACACCTGATAAAGATATATGGGAATGATGTGATATGTGTCTCATTCATCTGCATGGCTGCTGTAAACAATATATCATTATATAACAATATAACATTGACAAGGCATTATCTGACTAACAATAATGTATCTTCCCAGATTCCATATTTTAGGAATGTTACCAGCAAGGGAACCACTGTCTTTTCTTGCATGAAGAACAACATTGCCTTGCAGCCAATAAAGTAATCCACATGCAAGACAACAAACTCTATCAGTAAGTTAATTTAACTCCTCTAACACCACAGCCTTTCCAATATATCAGCTTGCAAACATATGAAGGGTGATCACAGATTCACAGAACTTAAATGGGGCAGCACCAACTAAGATGGAAACATTTTTTTCCTACTTTCTATCATACAGTTCCCAGTGTACAAATCAATGAGTTATATGACAATACTTTCTGACTGAACTGTAACAATGAGCTTAAATAGGACTAACCTTGAAAACAGCCTCAGATTTGCAATTGATACAAAGCTATAGTACAGAAATTAATTGGGATGGATCATATGGAAAATACACATACAAATATGGATCATGTGGAAAATACAAATTTTGATTGTTCTGACTAACTGTTCCTGTGCTTTTATGCATGAGCTGTTTATGTCATGTTTAATAAATATAGTACTTGGATTGTCAAAGAACTATTATCTCAATAAGGAAATTTGTTTATTGATGAATCAAATTCCTTCTCCTCTCATACATAGGTTTCCAACACTCACAAAAGTAATGAAGGTCTTCTAATTAGAACCATAAAGAGGACATCAGAATTGCCAAGCCATAAACCAGTTCTAATATGCCTGCCATCTGCAATGATTAAAAAGTGTTATTTGGCTATAGTTTAATGGAGGCAATATCACAACAGGGATAACTAAATATTCATATACCATATATTTTATGTGGATGGGAGTGATTAGCAAGAACTAATGGGTGCATAGAAAGTGAACCTACTAGTAACCATGGCTTTATTATCTATAAACTATCAATTTCATTAATCTCGGGTTGGCAAAATGGTAAGGTACAAATAAAACAAATAAATTTATCAATAACTGTACGTGGACCATTAATGGCACTATAGAGTTCTCAAGCTCAAAACCCATTCCCTGAATAAGCTTCAAACAATGGTTATGCTTCTAGCTATTTCCTCCTACCAAATTATCAATTTTGAGATTTTATGTCTGAGGCACCTCAAACTATGGTAAACTTCAACAATGAGACCTAAGCCTAAAGACGACACAGTGATATCCAATTGAGTTCAGTTGAGATATCCAATTGAGTTCAATTCTTTATTTGCTTACACCTAATTGACAGAATCTCACCAGAGTAAAGCTATAACCTTCTAACACAGAGGTTCCCAATCTTTTTCGCCCGCGGCTCCCCCGGAAATCCGACCTGCAACTGCGCATGCGCACCAGACGCCCCAGAAATGGCGCATCAGCGCCAGACCCAGCGGGCGCAGATATTCCGCGGCGCCCCCATGACGATAGCGCGGCTCCCTGGGGAGCCGCGGCTCACACTTTGGGAATCACTGTTCTAACAGATATACACTGGGAAATTCTAGGCTGAGGCTATGCTGAACCTTTTCCTTCTCCCCCATCCAGTTCAGGACTATAAACTGTCTTGTTTGAACCCCTCTGTGGAATGTTCTGCCTCCCGGGAAGCCATGTATTGCTGACATTCTCACCCATTCCTTCTCCAGCTGCACATTCCATCACACCAATTCATCCAGCATAAAAAGTGTGCAATATATCTAGATGAAACTAGATTGGGGAAGACTTGTCCATTCTTTCTGTCTCACTCTCACACACACACCAACACACACACACACCAACTTGGCCAATCGACTATAGATTGGTTTTAGAGCATCTGGCAAAAGTAGGAACAAGCTACCATGACATTTAAGAGGCTGATTAGACAATCAGATGTTAAGTCTGCCATGAGAACTGTTCCATTTGGCACATTACATGGTATATAAACGTATGCACTGGCTTTCATGATACAAGGTTATTTCGCTAATTATTGATCACTCTGTTAGTTCTATCCAATGGTGGGATTCAGATGGTTCGCACCTATTTGGGAGAACCGGTTGTTAACTTTCTAAGCAGTTCGGAGAGTCAGTTGTTGGAGGAAATCTTGTTTTGGTTTTTTTCCACTTTACAGGGCTAATCCTGTAAGGAAGGCAGGAAGGAACATTCTGGTGTTTTTCTAGCCTAATCTTTATTGCCCTGCTTCCAGAAACTGCCTCTCTGGTTAACCCTTATTACATTGCAACAGCTAAGGCGAAGCGTCCATCGATGTGAGTGACGTTGAGTTGGCCACGTCCACACGGTCACTTGACCACCGAGCCATGCCTACCCAGCTGATCATTAGGGCAAAGAACCAGTTGCTACATTATTTGAATCCCACCATTGGTTCTATCTAATTAGTCTTTTGACATGCCCATGAACTAGAATATACCTGTATCATGATTTGCTACTGAAACTACTGTCAACTTTAACTGGTCACTACAACATAAAAGGTCATAAGTTCAAGGCTCACTTAATTAGGCAGAGCTAATTCTATGTAATTAGCATTCTGTAATATAGGGACATCTTTCTCTGTTATAATTCTAGGGCATTATGTTTTATGCTTACTGCCTGTAAAGAGAAATTTTGAATTTTATTTACTTCTTTATTTAAAACATGCCATTTTTCAAGTTTCCACTGAATACAGATAAAATTGACAAGCTCTAAAAATCAATGCACTATTTTTAGAACTTGCTAGTTTTCACTTTTCTATGATGTGAAGTCATCATAGTTTGGGGTAAGATATAAATTGAGAGGAGTAGCAATGCATTTTGAATAAATGGGATTAAAAATCATGGAAATAGATGCAGAAAGCGAAAGGAGCATAATATATTGCCTATAGGACTTTTGGGTTAAAGCATGCAACTTCAGGTGGCCTTGAAATAGTCACTCTTTTTGCTGTTATGATAGGTCATAGTTAATCTGGTTCATTGCTTTTGTTTTCAGAGAAACAAAAGTTGACCAGATCCAGGCAATTAATTTGGCAGAAACTATTACAACTCAAGAAACAAATGACCTTTGATGGGATCCTTAATGCTCTCTGAACTTGGTTGTTTGCTTGCTGAAGTTTCATTGTCCAGCTAAAGATCATCATACCGGTTAATGTCTGTGAGCAATCAACCAGGTTCAAAGAGCATCAAGGCTGCACATTTCAATCCTGAGCGGTCTCTCTCTCTCTCTCTCTCTCTCTCCCTCCCTCCCTCCCCCCCCACTCACTCACTCTCACACACATACACATTAGTTAAATAGGAATAACAAACAGATGATTCAACTATCTTTTTCACCTTATGCCCCAAACTATAAAACAATAGTATAATCCCACGCTTTTAAAAAATCTATCCATAAATACAAGAAGTAAAGATTCTACGCATAATCTTTATTGAACACAACTTTTATCCATAAAAAAATGAGAATTCAATATGTTTCATGTTATTCTGCATTTAGCATGCTATAATTTGGGCTCAAGCCTCTAATCACAATGCTATTGTTTCTACCACTGAAGATCAAAACTCTGTCTAGAATAACTAGGCAGATGTTTCTCCGAGAAGTCTTGAATGAATTTTCAGTGCTACATGGTCGTTGGCTTTTAGTTTTAGAACTGCAAAGAAATCTTATCCAGACCAGTTTGGATTTGGATTTGGATTGTGACCTGTTTTGTGCTCTGTTTTATTTTTGATGCCTCTGCTTGAATTATCAGGAGCAACATGTTCTCTGCAGGGATTTTCTGCAGCTTAGCGGGGAGAAATCGTAGCTCAATGACAGAACATATGTTCTGCATTCATAAAGTCCCAGGTTCAATGCATAGCATCTGTAGCTAAAAGTGTCAGGTAGCAGCTGATGGCAGATCTTTCCATGAGCCCCTGGATAACTGTTGCCAGTCAGAGTAAATAATACTAGCTTAGATGGGCAAATAGTCTTAAGGAAGTTTCCCAATATTTCTTTTGTTTTGAGGTTTATTCTGTTATTTTTCTGGGTTAATGCCTGATAGATTATTAAAAACAATCTGACGACTTTGGGGTTCTTTTTTAACTGTATAATTATACAATAGATATATTGGAATCTATAAATGTGTATTAGACTGTCAATTTATGATTAGTGGCTGGAAAATTCTAGCCTAACTTGGTAGGCTTACCAAAATGGGACAGCAGGAATGCGGAGAATGTAACCTAGTACGTATTATCAACAGACATTATGAGAGCTAGAGATAAAAGGAAATCTTTTTTTTTCTCTTCTGTGACAGTGGCACTGAAAGAGAACATGAAGGGTGTGAGAGCTGACCAGGTTTAAATTCTGAATGACCATTCAGAACGCTAGCTAAGAAGTTTTCAAGTAATGTACACATTACCATTTTTTGATATACAATAAAGATATAGAGTAGTCTTGGCAATATGCATCCGGGTCTTTATGGAAGGCTGGTGAACATTTTCTTTCTTGTTACTGTTATTTTATAACTAAGCAGAGAGCAGTAGTTTTCATTAGTAATCATGTCCTAAGCATTGAAGCAGGAAGAAACTAAACTAAAACTCTACATATTTCAGATGGGAACTTATTATTGGTTTATTTATTCAATAAAAATTCATTTTTATAACCTAGAGTAACGCATAATATCCTTAAGGAGCCTGCACAACAATCCAAAATCTATCTTACCTGACGATGCGAAAAGATCTAGGGGAGAAATAAATAGTATTTGTACCACTCTATAAAGCCTTAGTAAGACCACACTTATAATACTGTATCCAGTTTTGGTCACCATATTATAAAAAAGATGTTGTGACTCTGGAAACAGTGTAGAAAAGAACAACACAGATAATTAGAGGGCTAGAGGCTAAAACATATGAAGAACGGTTGGAGGAATAGGGTATTTCTAGTGAAAAGAAGGAATAGGGGTGACATGATAGCAGTGTTCCAATATTTGAGGGCTGCCACAAAGAAGAGGGGGTCAATCAATCTATTTTCCAAAGCACTAGAAGGCAAAACAAGAAACAATGGATGGAAATTAATCAAGGAGAGAAGCAACCTAGAAGAAAAGAGAAATTTTCTAGCAGTGAGAACAATTAACCAGTGGAGCAGCTTGCCTTCAGAAGTTGTGGGTGCTCCATCACTGGAAGCTTTTAAGAAGAGACTGGATAGCCATTTGTCCGGAATGGTATAAGGCAGGGGTGTCAAACTTGCGTCATCATGGCATTGTCACATGACGTATCACAACTTTCCCCCCATTTGCTAAACCAGGCATGGGTGTGGCCAGCACGTGGTGTATCCAGCCTGTGGGCTGAGAGTTTGATAACCCTGGTATAAGGTCTCCTTCTTGAGCAGGGACTTGGACTAGAAGACATCCAAGGTACCTCCCAACTCCGTTATTCTGTCAAATTTCATGAGATTTCAATAAAAGCTCCTGTAATTGTTGCCTTGTGATTTTTGGCAATTTCACATAAGAACTTGCCTGAATTATCACAATATTTCTGCTCTTTTACTTATAAAATGTCTGAGCTAGCATAATTGCTTGATGGTACAAGAGCCAAAAAAATGGTTGATCCCATCATAGCCTTTAATACTCAAGCTGTACCATTTCTATAAACAGAACTACTTAAGGTAGGACATGAAATTACCTTATAAATAAAACATAAGAAATCACACAATAACCTGATTCATACAGTATGTGATAAGCTATAGCATACCTTATTTGATTTTGACTTAGTGGGTTATATGATCCTAATGATTACGCTTTATAAAGTATGATTTAAAGCTTAACGTCTTGTGAAAATGAAGACAATGGATGAATGAACAATGACAATGAATGTAGCACAGTGTGCAAGAATATCAGCTGTAATAGTAGAACAGCAATCATTACAAATATTTTAAAATTTAGCTAAAATATGTAAAAATTACTTACAAGGCTTATTTGCTAAATTAGCATCAAAGAAGTACATTAATGTGTTAAATTATAAAATGTATTTTGGAGCTGGTCATCTTATTGTTTTATAAGATGCTTTAAAATATGCTTTTAAAACACACACACACACACATACACATGACAAAATAAAGGCTATGATATGCATGACAGAGGGTACTTCTGGAAAGTTGTCTTAAGTTTTGTAAAGGAAGTCTCCCACATCCAAAAAAGACTGGTAAGAAAGAAAGAGGCTTCTATGGGTAAAACATATTAATCTAAAATTTTATATCGAAATAAAAACTGGCAACCTAACTGTGCAGCCTTCACTCACATAACCATATCAACAGACTGTACTGGATCCTAGCACAAGCATGATTTGATCCAATCAAGTTGTACAAAATGGTTCCATAGAAAACAAAGGGAGGGGGGAGAAGAGACAGAATTGTGCCATGGTTTTCTTCAGCTGAGAAAAAGGATAATCGAGCACTGACCTTGAATTGTCCTCTTGAAGAAAGCCTTGCAGGCCTCACATGAAGCCACACCATAGTGATACCCTGATGCAATATCACCACAAACCAAACACAATCTTTTGGGCATTGAGTTCAGCATGTATTCACATTTGGTTTGTGAATCTTCAGCAATGGTACTGGAGCAATCATCGTATCGTTTCCTGACAGACCCATTACCCCCAAGACCTGGGGCTGAAGAGTAGAGTGGTGGTGAATCTAACCCATTCTGATGTCCATTCATGGTTGAACTGTAGCTTCCACTGGCGTCAGAGGAGCCACCAGGGCTATGATGGTTGATGCTGTCCGTCAAGGAGGCGGGGCTTGATGGTTCCGTCTTGATATATGACGAACAGCTAGAATCAATGTGTCGATCCTTGCTTGACATTCTGCAAAGAAGCCTGCATTGTAAAGAGAATGGGAGAGAAAGAGGTTTCTGTGCATTAAAGACAATGATCTTTAAATGTGTGCTGCAAGAGCTAAAGACTGTACATCCTTCATTCATTAGTCAATACCTCTTGTTTTACATGAAGGTAATCAGCATAAGTGCATGACAGAGCTATAGCACTCAAACTGGCTGTAGACAAAAATTATAAAATATATAATACAATATATTTCTTTTAAATCAGCTCTCCAAATTCTAAAATTGTCATATGCAGTAATAAATGAATTCACTCCCAAATTGTTCTTAGAACTTCTTTCCCCTATGACAACACATTTATCCCCTCTGGTAACAATAAAAACAAAGAACATCAAAATTGTTTCTGTATCTATCAGATGAATATTTTGCTCAGTAAATTCTTTTTTGTCAGCAAGTTTCCTAAAGCATGACTGTACATTTTGTATTGATTGAATCTCAGTATGAAGGAATAAATCAAATTTAAAGAAACTTATAAAGAGATCTTTTATCTCAGATTACAGTGGATAATTAAGCTTGATTTCTGTTTCACAAAATCTAAATGGAATAATTCATAAGCTTTGTCTGCAATTACATTTTAGCTGTTGTACATAGGATTAATCAATAATAATGTAAGCATCCAGTACACCTGGAAGACTATATGACATGAAAGCTAATATTTGACTATTTGGGGGCGGGGGGGAGAGAATGTTGTTGTTGAAAGAGGGAAACAGAAGTTTTACTTGTCAGATGATAAGATCATTGATCTCTTCTTATTAAAAAGGAGGTATTCAAAGTAGTAAAAAACATCTGAACTTGCACATTTTCTGACTGTGAAAACTGGAAAAAAATTCTGCTAAGTGGCAGATTGATTGCTATGTGCTTCTTAACTGAAGAGACAGTGCTGTCATGGCAAACACCATGCTAATGTACTCTTTGAAAGATTTTCAAGAATGTAGCGAAATCTATTTCATTCATGACAGAGGTAAATTTCAGTTGGGTCAATATTCAACAAAAAAATAGCTGCTAATCCTGAAGAACATATCAATCTGACTGATTCATCTATGTCATTTTTATACTAAATTTTAGGTTAAAAAATACTTTTGGCTAAATCGACCGAGTTCTTGACAGGCTTCCTGATCTGTTATCAAACTAGAATATGTTACCTTTTAAAAATATGAATGTTTAATCAAATTTGGAAAGGAAATGTTTTCAATGAATGTCTTCGTTATCAGAACTTTAGTTCCATCTTCTCAATTAGCCAACTATCTCTTGTTGTGATATTTTACATAAGTATTGGTTTATTTCAGCAGAGTCAAAGAAATATATTTAACACAATATCCTTTCCAAAAACAAATATCACTGAAATTAATTTGTTAGAATTCTCATATTCCTTTGCTAAATCAAGATTTAATAAAACATTTATTATCATCTATATACTAAGTTAATAATTTAGCAGTCCTGCTAGCTCAACAGATCAAAGTTTGAGATAAAGATATGCACTACAGTAGCCTAAATGTACTACCTCAGCTTGGAGAAGAACTTAAGAAGAGAAGCAGTTTTTTATCTTACGAACTCTAACAGGAAATAAAGTGATTTCTTGTTGCCCAATCTTCTAACAAAGAACTTGGAAAAGAAAATAACTTTTTAGCAAGTTCATTTAGAGATTTTAGAGATTTTGTTAGTACTAATAAAATGCTGCTCTAAATATTTCCAGTAAAGAAATAAACACATTCAACAACTCAAGAGGACTATGTTTTCTGTACTTGCCTGGTTATTGTCTAAAGCAGTGTTTCCCAACCTTGGCAACTTTAAGATGGGTGGGCATCAATTCCTAGAATTCTCCACTCAGCCATGTTGAATGCAAATTCTGGAACTTGAAGTATACCCATTTTAAAGTAGCCAAAGCTGAAAAACACTGAGCTGAGCTGAGATGTGATATTGATTTTCTTCTATATTGCCTATACTTGACAGTATTTTCAAGTATTTGCCACATCCCCCTTAATCATTCTTCCGCAAAGGAAAAAATAACATGGGGCAAGAACATGGCACCTGGTGTACCGATTTTGCTTAAGGATTCCAATAAAGATGCAAAGGCTGGAGTAGATTTTCAAATCCAAAGTCAGTGCAAATTCTGATTGTTAATCAAAGAGTTTATCATCAGTTACCTGGACAAATATTATGTTAATAATGAGGAACATAATCAATATGATATTCAACTAAGGAAAAAGCCCAGCCAAAAATATACTTTTCCACTATTTGAAGAGAATAAATGTTTCAGATATATATACTGTATTCAGTCAGGTTTCCTTTCCATTTTCTACTTTGTGGTGACTAGTGTAATTAATATATCTATAATTAATAAATCCCTCGTTCTTTTTTCTTATTCTCAAACATTTTTCTTGGGACCATCTGAAAGAAAATGGATCACTACTGAATTACTTCAATCTTATGAATTCCTTTCAGTGTAGAGTCTTTAAAAAAATACCCAATTTATTAATTTATACTTGTTAGACAGCTCTTAAATACATTACAATCTGGAATACAGCATGAAATATTAGGCTACTAAAGCTTGGCTTTCTTTTTGCTGTCTATCAGCAAAAAGTCTATGTCTTCATTCTGACACAGGATTTGGTATGTCCATAATTAAAATATTAAATAATTTTCACACAATCTAGTAATTACAGAACTTGACTATAAGGGCTGGATGCCTCTGAATAACATTTCTCTAGATTTGAAAAAAATACAAACTTTTTAAAATGTTGAGGAAGTCATAGGTTTTTTTTCTTATAAAAAAAACCTTCATATTAAACATAGCTTTTTTTCAAAAAATAAAAGATTTGCTATGAATGAAGATTTAAGGCATTTAGGATGATTTTTCTTTTGTCCTGAAAAAAAATGGATAAGGAAAAGATCTTGTGCTCAGTCCTCTGGAATAGATTATGTAATTAACTGGAGCAAATTAAACTGGAAGAAAAACTGCATAATATATACTTTATATATCGTATTGTTTGATTCTGGAGATTTATATCTGACTCCTCCACCTAATTCCACTTTGCCATTCTAATCATCACACCAACCACATCTTGTAGAAGATCAGGAAAGAGAGGTAACACACATTCCTTGAAGCAATCTGTGGTAAAAATCTATCTCTGGCTACTGAAGGAATAAAGTGCTACATTGGAAAGTCCATTACCATTCAGGTAACACTATTAAAGCAGCAAAATTGTAAATTCCACTTGTTAGATATTAAATCCTAACTACTGAGGTTGGTGGCTTTGCATTACTTATAACCAAACATAAACCATGTCTTAATCATAATTATTTGTGTATGTATATATATTCGATTTATATCCTGCCTTTTACTTAGGTGTACTTCCTTCTCATATTTTTCCCTACAGCTACCATCCTGTGATCTAGGTTAGGTCGAGACTGAGTGACTAGTCCAAAGATTTTCTGTGGATTTCCTTGGCTATGTGACTTTGGACCAGTCTCTTTCTCCCAGCCTGACAGACAATTATTCTGGGGGAAATGGAGAGGAAAATATATAATACAGCTACAGGAGATATAAACTAGGTGTATCCATATAGTTTTATTGTGAATTATTCAATAAGCCACCATTAATTCAATTCACGCAAGTTAGGTCAATACGAAGAAACCACATTTTGGCCCGGTACAATATATGAACTTAATCACACTATACCACTCCAAGACACTCTAGGAATAAATGGCAGTGGAAATGTACTAGCAGTAGCACAAGTATGTCACTAACATAAAAAGGAGGGAAATAAAAACAACAGAAAAGGGAATTTTAATTCAAAATCATCACTGCTGAAAATTTTGTCTTGCTCCCTGAAACTTAATTTAGCACTTTTCCCTCTTTTTAGTTTCCATAAATGTTAGAAAAAACATTCCAATTGCCAACTACTAGTAGTTAACACAATACTAATATGTGTATTCCCAACCTTGGGTATGGATAATACTTCTATTCTGTTTCGGCTATAAACCTGTTAGCATTCATTATTTGAGCTTGTTATGAGAGGTACAGTAGTGACAAGTAAAAGAGATTTTTGTAACAGAGCAATTATTGCCTAATCATTACTTACTCATTACATTTCAAGTTGCCTTATTAACCTTCCCCCCAAAAGAGTTTTAATTCCTATTTCCTTTCTTTACCAGATTTCCTGCAGCCTTTTTTATATAAGTCTAAAATATTAACAACTGTCTTTAAATTCAATCATCAGTCAGTGATTTTTATTCTAGACTTCACTTCAATCTAAAATTAGAGGCACTAAAATTCATATTAAGTCTAAGAGGAATATAGTGAATAGAACTTTATTTCAAAAAGAACACTTTTCAGAAAAAGCTACTCTTACAATGATGACTTTATCTTCATCCGTAGTCAATTTTACGTTGTACTGTTATTATAAGGGGGTTTAGATCACAGATTAATAAAAATATATACTTGTAGTTAACATTTACAATGAGAAATTATATGTCTCATATTTAAGTGCACAGTATTTATTCTTAAAATAAATGTAAATAAAATAAATATAAAAATAAATTATTATTTTTATGTAATAGAGTGTACCTTTTAGGTACACCTTGTAAGGATCAAAACCAATCCTTTGTTCTGCTAGCAAAGGAGCAAGGAAATAGACTTTTGAATAATTCTGTCAAATTTTTGGAGTTATTTTGTAAGTAAAATAAATTTCCAACCTATTTCAACAAAAAAATTTTTTTAAAAAAAATCTTCCTGTATGAAACAGGGAATTTTAATGTTGTGTTTGTATATGTAATTTGTTTTCTAAGATGTATCTTGTTGGGTCTTTTAATTTTGCTTCTTTAAAATAGACAACTGAGAACATGTTGTAGGCCATTGGGGAAGATCTATGGGAAAACAAAGTATGTGAGTTAACCTATCTTTATATAGCTTTATATTTAGCATTTTAAACAGGTTTCATGATTATACTAACAACACAAAAATACAGATGTTTGTAAAAACAAGAATGCATTAAGATACTCCTTGGTTTACAAAAGTTTGTTTAGTGACTGTTCAAAGTTACAAGGGCACTGCAAAAAGTGATTTATGATTGTTTTTCTCACCTACAACCATTGTAGCATCCTCATGATCATATGATAAAAAAGACATTTGGTAATCAAGTCATCTTTATGACAGGCCTGGGGTCATGTGATCACTTTTCGTGACCTTCTGATAAGCAAGGTCAAGGGAATGCCAGATTTACTTAACAACCGTGCTACTGACCGAACAACTGCAGTTATTCATTTAACAACTGCAGCAAGAAAGGCCGTAGAGTGGGACAAAACTCACTTAACAAATGTCTCACTTACCAACAGAAATTTTGGACTCCCTTGTGGTTGTAAGTCAAGGACTACCTTTATAAACTATCTTTTAATTCTCCCCCACCCCCCAGGTTCTATTTTCCATTTGAGCCTTG
The DNA here is from genome assembly GCF_028640845.1 of Ahaetulla prasina. Taxonomy (NCBI): domain Eukaryota; kingdom Metazoa; phylum Chordata; class Lepidosauria; order Squamata; family Colubridae; genus Ahaetulla; species Ahaetulla prasina. The sequence goes on from NC_080539.1 coordinate 58,924,106, forward strand.
CCATATTTTATATAGTAAAAGATTTGCATATGGAAGGAGGGTTGTTTTTTTTAATCTCTAAAGATTGTTTGGGGACATTTTGAATCATGTTCTAACTGACTTTCACCTGTACTGACTATCAGCTTCTTTTCAGCATTGTAGCTGGGCAATAGAGAGAGATGGCAAAAGTTCAATCTGAGCCTGTCTGGTTATAAAGAATGTGCTCTAATAGTGAGCTATAACCTGATTTCCTTCAGACTCTTAAAAGAATTAACTTGCAATTTGTACCGACAGCCATCAGCCAGATAATAAGGACTACCTAATAAATTTTATCATAATAAAGTAGCATGGATCTGATACTATAAGACTAACAACTACGCAAGGATTTAATATATTTTTAAACTTATTTACTATATTTATGTCTTCTTTCTTCTGCCAATGCGAAGGAGTTTAAAAAGCAGCTGATGCTTTCATGGTCTGAATAGAGATGGGAAGAGATACAAGAACAAATTTAACTACCATAGTCACTGCAGAATTTCTGGAAAGAGATTTCTGGGATGACTTCATGAACCATGCTAATAGAGAAGCATATGTTCCATCCTTGATTGCCACTCAGAATTACTACACGCTTCTACAATGTAAATGGTTGTATTAACCTTTAAAGCTCCCAATAGTTTAAGGTCTAACTTTGACAGACTACGTCTGTCCCCCCTCCACTCCATTACAAGCTGGTCTGGACATTCAGATTTGCAGGAAAGACACTTGTGAAGACGCCTTTGGTTTTAGAAGCCTTTCCTATCAGGCGTACAAGGGAGAGCTTACTTTTGCATTGGTTCCAGATGATGAAATGCAGCTTTTCCCCATTTTCTCTCAAAAATCTAATTTTACTATCGTCTTCGGGGGGGAGGGTGTCATGGGAAATTGTACTGTTTTGCTTGATAAGCCACTTTCAGTATTCAGTTTGAACAGAAAACAGTCATATAATTAAGTAAATGTTTTATTTATTTATTTTAATATATAATTTAATTTAAATGCCACCCAACAAGGTGACTCTAAAATAATTTGGAGGAGAGGAAAAGAAGAGGAAGCAGGATCTACCAGTAGTTCTAGGGCTAGAGATTTCTCCAGCAATACAGAATACATTTGCATCTCTAAAATGTATTAAAGCAGTCATGGTACACGTATGTACCCTAAGTTCATCTTGCCCAAATAAGTTGGACCAGTATCTAGTTACCCACAGAGTAACTATTCATTTTACTTATTTACTCAATATCTCATTTTTCTTCCAGACAAGAGTGGTGGAACTACCAGAATGGTGGTTATACTTATTTAATACCCTGTTTCCTCCAAAATAAGACATCCCCTGATAATAAGACCAATCGGACTTTTGAGAGCATGGCAATAAGGCCAAGCGCTTATTTCAGGGTTTAAAAAATATAAGACAGGGTCTTATTTCTGGGGAAACACAGTATTTAGTTATTAAATTTATATGCTACTCATTTCACTGCCCCGCAAAAACCTAGGTGGTTTATATTTAGTATAAATGTATACATATAAAAACTTCAACAGTATTAAAGTTAACAACAATTAAATAAAAAGTTAATACCAAGAGTATGGATGGTATAGGAATAGACTTTTGTCTGTCTCTTAATCAACCACCTCCAGCATAGTGTGCCTCTATCAGGGTCCTAAGTCAACTAGCAGAGTCAGGTTTTAAGGTCTTTAAGAAGAGTGAAGGCAAATCTCACCTTTGGATGAAAAATCTTCCATCCTCTGCTGAGAAACAAGGCAGAGAAGGCTTTTTTCTTTTTCTCCATTAGCCATAATTCTTTGGCTAAGATTTGGGTCCAAAGGAGGCCTCTCCTGCCAGTGTGAGTGGGAATGGTGAATCCCACTAGAGTAAGAAAATACCTCAGATAACCTGGTCCAATGCCGTGAAGGACTTTAACCAACACCTTCAATTGGACAAACTGGCAATCAATGAAGCTTTCCTAACAGCGGTGTTACATGGGTCAGCTTAGGGACCTTCAGAACGGCCCATGTACCAGTAGTAGCTTCTAAATATTCTTCAAAGGTAACCCTGTATAACCACACTACAGTAATCCAACTAAGATATGACAAAGGCATGAATGCCTCACCATAGTTATCTCACTGAAATCAGGTGGACATAAAACAGTTGGAGCTAAATAGGTCCAGAATTCAGTGGCTGTACTCTCAGCATGACTAAATCTCAAATTAATCTAATAAAATACATACACATCAGTATTAAGTAAATGAAAATGGGCTATATATTTTAAATCTCTGTTGCACAAATGAAGAGGAGGAGGAGGAGGAGAAGGAGGCAGCTCTAGCAGCATTTTGGAACTTGTAACTTATATTTGGAAATAAAGTCAACAAAGAATGAGAACATAGAGATTCGGACAATGAGGAGTTTGGGGAGGAATTTGGGCCAGTTCTGGAGTCTGGGGAAAGTGCTGATGGATGCTCTGCATCTGACGCAGAGATAGAGCCAGGGCCGTCCGACATTTCCCAGCCACCGGAGAGGCAGCTGCCTTTGAAGGCTGATATGAGTGAGGAGGAAGAACAGCTGGGGCCTGTTCCAGATGCACAGAAAAGTTAGAAGAGTGAACAACAGACGAGAAGGAGTCGACTCAGGAAGCAAAGCACATGTGGATGCTGAATGGCCCCTCCCTGGCTGGGGAATAAATAGAAGGAAAGGGGAGTGATAGGAGATAACAGTTCATATTTCTGAAGATTTTGCTCATTGTGTTTCATGCCACCAAGACTGCTTGCCAGAACTTAATTTGCAGCCTTTCAGCTGGGAGCTCACAGCCTTGCAATTATTGCAAGGAACTGATAAGGTCCAATACTGCAGTTAACTCCTTGCAGAATTCTTGCCTGGACTTTTCGGTGGGTGAATGCAATTAATTCACAAGAGGTAAATAAAGAGGGTCTTTTTGTGACAAGGAGTCTGTTTCTTGCTTCTGGGTCAGAACAAGAATCCCAGAATCCCAAAGGGAGTGATTACTGCATTTCTTGTGAGAAAAAGCAAAAAATCTCAAAGTTGCTTCCTCTGCCCAAATATGCTGCTCACCTCAAGGCACTGACTCGCCAGCTCTTGTTATGGAGTTGAGTTACAATCTCAGCTGAGCTACTTTACAATGACTCTTTTTTTTTTCTGCTTCAGCTAATTGCACTCTAGCAAAGTGGCAAAATGTGAATCACTTAGTGGGAAAATGGGCACCAGCTGCTATTGTCAAAGAATGGCAATGCCGGAAAAAAAAGGAAGGCGACTGAATGAAGTGTCATGTCAGAAATCAACGGTGCAACGTGTGATTTGAGAAAACATGACTACTTTACAGAGACAGGGTGTCATTATGGCATCACTGTAATACGATGCTTTGACAACTGCTGTGTCTAACATATCATCATTGCATTAAGGTGCACTGGCTTAGTTGGGAAAGGAATAGAAAGTTTTTTTCACCCTCTTTTAATAAGAAAAATCTTAAGAGGTCTCTGGTTAACCTTAATGGATGAGACTATTACTAATCATAACAAATCCTATCTCAAAAGGTCCAGGCCCAGACCAGGGGAGAGTCAAGCAAACAAACACAGGAAACTAAGCAACTCGATAATCCTATCTCTAAAGGACATTTCACTATATTAAGGTTGTCCTTAATAAATATCTGTACAGAAATAAATAGGAATTTTTTTTTCTTATTTCATTTGCACGTATGTGTGTTATGTGTGCATACACATACACACACGTATCCTCTCTTGTGGGAGATTCATAACATCCTTTTCTTACAGCTATGCTGAAAAGCAAGAATACTGCACTACGCACTATGTTGGTATTACAAATGAACACTGAGGAGACAATAGACCCCATTAAAAAGAGGGCACATAAAATGTTTCAAAACTATCCTTCTCTTCACCCTATTCAATCTCTCCCTTTCTCCTTCTCTTTATCTTTAGTTTGATAGAATTTGATAGAATTAAATCTTGTAACACTAATTAATGTGGGGACAGTTTCAAAGTGTTCCTCAGATGAAAAACACATTTGTAGTTGGCACACAAAGGTTATCTCAAATAAGCTAGGATGAAGCCATCCCATAACCACAAGAAAGAGAGAATCTAGTGTGACGCAACATCACAGGATTCAGAAAATTAGGAACTGCAACAATATTGTAGCAGATATGGGTTAAATCAAAAGCAGGCATAATTTGTTTTCAGTTAATTTCCTTGGCCTTCTTTGTCTTCAGATTTAGCTTTGCTAAAACCTGTGGTTGCAAATAAGTGTTTCAATCAATTCTGAGTTAGCTTCTTGTGTTTATGCGCTAAATGTTACATGTAAACAATTGATGGATCAATGCTATTGTTACATGCATAATAACAATATATAATTATATATGCAATGTTTCACATAATTAACTGGCAAAAAATATTTATCAACATAACAATTATTTTGGCAATAGTGTGGAATCTATATGCCTACAAACCATGCACATTTTATATCTATCAAGTTTATAGAACCCTTTTATCTATCATCTCAGTTGGGTTTTGCCATTATATGACAAGAGAGAAAGGGAGATATGTGTTTTCCTTCCCTGCCAAATCCAGATCAATTCTTATGTCATTATTCTATATCTAATGTATTTCACTGATAGTCTCCATTATCCTAATGACTTTTAAGCAATGTAATAATTGAAAAAAAATACACTTGCATTAAACAAACTACTGCTGTTTAATCAATATTAGTGAGACAAAGTGTTTTAACAAGTCTGTATATATGCACTAATGTAGCTTTCATTAAATGTGTCCTTAGATATGCACCATCGCTGTAGTTGTTGGGGCAGACAGATCTTTAAAGGCCATGACATGATGGTAGATTTTACTTGCAAGGTTAACATTAGCAACAATAGTTCCCTGTCCTTATACCACACAAATCATGACTAGTTCAACACAAAGAAAACCAAATTACATAGCTTTAGGCCTAGTGTGGGGGAAGACAATTAAGGCAATATGCAATGATTATATCTTTATGATTTAAACCCTATGTACCCTATGACTATCATTAAGTGTTGTAAATGTTGTACCTTGATGAAGGTATCTCTTCTTTTATGTACACTGAGAGCATATGCACCAAGACAAATGCCTTGTGTGTCCAATCACACTTGGCCAATAAAAAATTCTATTCTATCCTATTCTAAACAGAAAAACCAATATTAAAATTAAAGGTAAACAGGTAGTCCTCACTTAACAATGGTAATTGGAACCAGAATTATTCCATTCCAAGTGAAGGAGTCATGGAGCATGACATCACCTGTGTGCACCACTTAGTGACAGAAATTCCAGACTTCCAGTTGCTGTTGTTAAGCAAATCACCATGGGCCATTAAATGAGGATATCAGACGATCACCATTTGTAACCCTCAGCCTGCTTCCCCATTGGCTTTGTTTGTAGAAAGACAGCAAAGAAGGTTACAAAGGAGGCATCCTTGGTGCTCTTTGAGTTTGCTTGCTTTTTTGCAGATGTTTCATTACCCTAACTAGGTAACATCATCAGTGCTAGTAAGACATATCTATTCTTCCGAGCAGGACTGGCTTAAATAGGGTTTTTAAACATGGATTTTATGGATTTTATTGGGGTTTATTTTTATTTTGTATTGTATTTTAAATTTAGGCTATATTGAATAAGTTTTTTAAATAGTGTTTTTATTGTAATGTATTGTATTATTCACCGCCCTGAGTCCTTCGGGAGAAGGGCGGTATAAAAATTAAATTATTATTATTATTATTATTATTATTATTATTATTATTATTATTATTATTATTATTATTATTATTATTATTATTATTATTATTATTATTATTATTATAGTGTGCTGTTTGCTGTCAGTTTATATTCTGGTGTCTTGCCTGTCTGTGTGGATAGGAGTCGTCTTAGAAATTCTTTGGTTGGCCTGTTTACTGATGGCTCTTTGGCAGTTTCTTGATTGGGGTATTGCTTACTTGACTATTGGTCTGAAGTTAAAACCTTGGAATTAATCTATGCTGATATGAGTGCTGATTACTGTTGGAGAGGTACTGGAGGTTTTTTTCTCTTTTTCTTTGGGCTGGTTACAAATGGCAATCACATGACCACTACAACTAATATAAGATTGAGGACTGGTGCCTTGGTAAGTTTGATCAGAGTGGTCAATAAATATTTGAATGGCATTTTATTTAAATGCATGCTAATTCATCTCTATAGTGTTAATATGCTTCTTCTGAGGTTTTTGTAATTGTAATTAAACATTAGCTTAGAATAAGTTGTAAAATACATTTTCTTCAATCTGTTTCTTGTTTGTTTAAAATCGAAGCATGATTTTACATCACAGTTTAAAATCAAAGTTTCACTTATTCTCATCTGGTTGCACACAAAAATTTGATACGAAATAAGCGTTTAGGGCTATGAAAAGATCCCTATATTCATAGATTTCAATTCTGCACTGCAGAAAAAAATCCTTTTTTAAAAAAGACAACCCAGCATCTTAGATTTTTCCTGTCCTTATACCACACAAATCATGACTAGTTCAACACAAAGAAAACCAAATTACATAGCTTTAGGCCTAGTGTGGGGGAAGACAATTAAGGCAATATGCAATGATTATATCTTTATGATTTAAACCCTATGTACCCTATGACTATCATTAAGTGTTGTAAATGTTGTACCTTGATGAAGGTATCTCTTCTTTTATGTACACTGAGAGCATATGCACCAAGACAAATGCCTTGTGTGTCCAATCACACTTGGCCAATAAAAAATTCTATTCTATCCTATTCTAAACAGAAAAACCAATATTAAAATTAAAGGTAAACAGGTAGTCCTCACTTAACAATGGTAATTGGAACCAGAATTATTCCATTCAAGTGAAGGAGTCATGGAGCATGACATCACCTGTGTGCACCACTTAGTGACAGAAATTCCAGACTTCCAGTTGCTGTTGTTAAGCAAATCACCATGGGCCATTAAATGAGGATATCAGGCGATCACCATTTGTAACCCTCAGCCTGCTTCCCCATTGGCTTTGTTTGTAGAAAGACAGCAAAGAAGGTTACAAAGGAGGCATCCTTGGTGCTCTTTGAGTTTGCTTGCTTTTTTGCAGATGTTTCATTACCCTAACTAGGTAACATCATCAGTGCTAGTAAGACATATCTATTCTTCCGAGCAGGACTGGCTTAAATAGGGTTTTTAAACATGGATTTTATGGATTTTATTGGGGTTTATTTTTATTTTGTATTGTATTGTATTGAACGACTAGCCTTGTGGTGCAACCAAAACAATCTGGAACTGAACACACTCAAAACCGTAGAAATGGTGGTAGATTTTAGGAAAAACCCTTCCATACTTCCACCTCTCACAATACTTGACAACACAGTATCAACAGTAGAAACCTTCAAATTTCTGGGTTCTATCATATCGCAAGATCTCAAATGGACAGCTAACATCAAAAACATCATTAAAAAAGGACAACAAAGAATGTTCTTTCTGCGCCAACTCAGTAAGCTCAAACTGCCCAAGGAGCTGCTGATCCAGTTCTACAGAGGAATTATTGAGTCTGTCATTTGCACCTCTATAACTGTCTGGTTCGGTTCTGCAACCCAACAAGAAAAACACAGACTTCAGAGGATAATTAGAACTGCAGAAAAAATAATTGCTACCAACCTGCCTTCCATTGAGGACCTGTATACTGCACGAATCAAGAAGAGAGCCGTGAAAATATTTGCAGATCCCTCGCATCCTGGACATAAACTGTTTCAACTCCTACCCTCAAACCGACGCTATAGAGCACTGCACACCAGAACAACTAGACACCAGAACAGTTTTTTTCCCGAAGGCCATCACTCTGCTAAACAAATAATTCCCTCAACACTGTCAGACTATTTACTGAATCTGCACTACTATTAATCGTTTCATAGTTCCCATCACCAATCTCTTTCCACTTATGACTGTATGACTATAACTTGTTGCTGGCAATCCTTATGATTTATATTGATATATTGATCATCAATTGTGTTGTAAATGTTGTACCTTGATGAACGTATCTTTTCTTTTATGTACACTGAGAGCATATGCACCAAGACAAATTCCTTGTGTGTCCAATCACACTTGGCCAATAAAATTCTATTCTATTCTATTCTATTTTAAATTTAGGCTATATTGAATAAGTTTTTTAAATAGTGTTTTTATTGTAATGTATTGTATTATTCACCGCCCTGAGTCCTTCGGGAGAAGGGCGGTATAAAAATTAAATAATAATAATAATAATAATAATAATAATAATAATAATAATAATAATAATAATAATAATAATAATAATAACATAACATAACATAACATCAGAGTTGGAAGGGACCTTGGAGGCCTTCTAGTCCAACCCCCTGCCCAGGCAGGAAACCCTACACCATCTCAGTCAGATGGTTATCCAACATTTTCTTAAAAATTTCCAGTGTTGGAGCATTCACAACTTCTGAAGGCAAGTTGTTCCACTTATTAATTGTTCTAACTGTCAGGAAATTTCTCCTTAGTTCTAAGTTGCTTCTTTCCTTGATCAGTTTGCACGTATGTGTGTTTATGTGTGCATACACATACACACACGTATCCTCTCTTGTGGGAGATTCATAACATCCTTTTCTTACAGCTATGCTGAAAAGCAAGAATACTGCACTACGCACTATGTTGGTATTACAAATGAACACTGAGGAGACAATAGACCCCATTAAAAAGAGGGCACATAAAATGTTTCAAAACTATCCTTCTCTTCACCCTATTCAATCTCTCTCTTTCTCCTTCTCTTTATCTTGTAACACTAATTAATGTGGGGACAGTTTCAAAGTGTTCCTCAGATGAAAAACACATTTGTAGTTGGCACACAAAGGTTATCTCAAATAAGCTAGGATGAAGCCATCCCATAACCACAAGAAAGAGAGAATCTAGTGTGACGCAACATCACAGGATTCAGAAAATTAGGAACTGCAACAATATTGTAGCAGATATGGGTTAAATCAAAAGCAGGCATAATTTGTTTTCAGTTAATTTCCTTGGCCTTCTTTGTCTTCAGATTTAGCTTTGCTAAAACCTGTGGTTGCAAATAAGTGTTTCAATCAATTCTGAGTTAGCTTCTTGTGTTTATGCGCTAAATGTTACATGTAAACAATTGATGGATCAATGCTATTGTTACATGCATAATAACAATATATAATTATATATGCAATGTTTCACATAATTAACTGGCAAAAAATATTTATCAACATAACAATTATTTTGGCAATAGTGTGGAATCTATATGCCTACAAACCATGCACATTTTATATCTATCAAGTTTATAGAACCCTTTTATCTATCATCTCAGTTGGGTTTTGCCATTATATGACAAGAGAGAAAGGGAGATATGTGTTTTCCTTCCCTGCCAAATCCAGATCAATTCTTATGTCATTATTCTATATCTAATGTATTTCACTGATAGTCTCCATTATCCTAATGACTTTTAAGCAATGTAATAATTGAAAAAAAATACACTTGCATTAAACAAACTACTGCTGTTTAATCAATATTAGTGAGACAAAGTGTTTTAACAAGTCTGTATATATGCACTAATGTAGCTTTCATTAAATGTGTCCTTAGATATGCACCATCGCTGTAGTTGTTGGGGCAGACAGATCTTTAAAGGCCATGACATGATGGTAGATTTTACTTGCAAGGTTAACATTAGCAACAATAGTTCCTGTCCTTATACCACACAAATCATGACTAGTTCAACACAAAGAAAACCAAATTACATAGCTTTAGGCCTAGTGTGGGGGAAGACAATTAAGGCAATATGCAATGATTATATCTTTATGATTTAAACCCTATGTACCCTATGACTATCATTAAGTGTTGTAAATGTTGTACCTTGATGAAGGTATCTCTTCTTTATGTACACTGAGAGCATATGCACCAAGACAAATGCCTTGTGTGTCCAATCACACTTGGCCAATAAAAAATTCTATTCTATCCTATTCTAAACAGAAAAACCAATATTAAAATTAAAGGTAAACAGGTAGTCCTCACTTAACAATGGTAATTGGAACCAGAATTATTCCATTCCAAGTGAAGGAGTCATGGAGCATGACATCACCTGTGTGCACCACTTAGTGACAGAAATTCCAGACTTCCAGTTGCTGTTGTTAAGCAAATCACCATGGGCCATTAAATGAGGATATCAGGCGATCACCATTTGTAACCCTCAGCCTGCTTCCCCATTGGCTTTGTTTGTAGAAAGACAGCAAAGAAGGTTACAAAGGAGGCATCCTTGGTGCTCTTTGAGTTTGCTTGCTTTTTTGCAGATGTTTCATTACCCTAACTAGGTAACATCATCAGTGCTAGTAAGACATATCTATTCTTCCGAGCAGGACTGGCTTAAATAGGGTTTTTAAACATGGATTTTATGGATTTTATTGGGGTTTATTTTTATTTTGTATTGTATTGTATTGAACGACTAGCCTTGTGGTGCAACCAAAACAATCTGGAACTGAACACACTCAAAACCGTAGAAATGGTGGTAGATTTTAGGAAAACCCTTCCATACTTCCACCTCTCACAATACTTGACAACACAGTATCAACAGTAGAAACCTTCAAATTTCTGGGTTCTATCATATCGCAAGATCTCAAATGGACAGCTAACATCAAAAACATCATTAAAAAAGGACAACAAAGAATGTTCTTTCTGCGCCAACTCAGTAAGCTCAAACTGCCCAAGGAGCTGCTGACCCAGTTCTACAGAGGAATTATTGAGTCTGTCATTTGCACCTCTATAACTGTCTGGTTCGGTTCTGCAACCCAACAAGAAAAACACAGACTTCAGAGGATAATTAGAACTGCAGAAAAATAATTGCTACCAACCTGCCTTCCATTGAGGACCTGTATACTGTATTTAATTAAGAAGAGAGCCGTGAAAATATTTGCAGATCCCTCGCATCCTGGACATAAACTGTTTCAACTCCTACCCTCAAAACGACGCTATAGAGCACTGCACACCAGAACAACTAGACACAAGAACAGTTTTTCCAAGGCCATCACTCTGCTAAACAAATAATTCCCTCAACACTGTCAGACTATTTACTGAATCTGCACTACTATTAATCGTTTCATAGTTCCCATCACCAATCTCTTTCCACTTATGACTGTATGACTATAACTTGTTGCTGGCAATCCTTATGATTTATATTGATATATTGATCATCAATTGTGTTGTAAATGTTGTACCTTGATGAACGTATCTTTTCTTTTATGTACACTGAGAGCATATGCACCAAGACAAATGCCTTGTGTGGCCAATCACACGCGGCCAATAAAAATTCTATTCTATTCTATTCTATTTTAAATTTAGGCTATATTGAATAAGTTTTTAAATAGTGTTTTTATTGTAATGTATTGTATTATTCACCGCCCTGAGTCCTTCGGGAGAAGGGCGGTATAAAAATTAAATTATTATTATTATTATTATTATTATTATTATTATTATTATTATTATTATTATAATTATTATTATTATTATTATTATTATTATTATTATTATTGAGTGCTGTTTGCTGTCAGTTTATATTCTGGTGTCTTGCCTGTCTGTGTGGATAGGAGTCGTCTTAGAAATTCTTTGGTTGGCCTGTTTACTGATGGCTCTTTGGCAGTTTCTTGATTGGGGTATTGCTTACTTGACTATTGGTCTGAAGTTAAAACCTTGGAATTAATCTATGCTGATATGAGTGCTGATTACTGTTGGAGAGGTACTGGAGGTTTTTTCTTTTTCTTTGGGCTGGTTACAAATGGCAATCACATGACCATTCCAAGTGAAGGAGTCATGGAGCATGACATCACCTGTGTGCACCACTTAGTGACAGAAATTCCAGACTTCCAGTTGCTGTTGTTAAGCAAATCACCATGGGCCATTAAATGAGGATATCAGGCGATCACCATTTGTAACCCTCAGCCTGCTTCCCCATTGGCTTTGTTTGTAGAAAGACAGCAAAGAAGGTTACAAAGGAGGCATCCTTGGTGCTCTTTGAGTTTGCTTGCTTTTTTGCAGATGTTTCATTACCCTAACTAGGTAACATCATCAGTGCTAGTAAGACATATCTATTCTTCCGAGCAGGACTGGCTTAAATAGGGTTTTTAAACATGGATTTTATGGATTTTATTGGGGTTTATTTTTATTTTGTATTGTATTGTATTGAGCGACTAGCCTTGTGGTGCAACCAAAACAATCTGGAACTGAACACACTCAAAACCGTAGAAATGGTGGTAGATTTTAGGAAAACCCTTCCATACTTCCACCTCTCACAATACTTGACAACACAGTATCAACAGTAGAAACCTTCAAATTTCTGGGTTCTATCATATCGCAAGATCTCAAATGGACAGCTAACATCAAAACATCATTAAAAAGGACAACAAAGAATGTTCTTTCTGCGCCAACTCAGTAAGCTCAAACTGCCCAAGGAGCTGCTGATCCAGTTCTACAGAGGAATTATTGAGTCTGTCATTTGCACCTCTATAACTGTCTGGTTCGGTTCTGCAACCCAACAAGAAAAACACAGACTTCAGAGGATAATTAGAACTGCAGAAAAATAATTGCTACCAACCTGCCTTCCATTGAGGACCTGTATACTGTATTTAATTAAGAAGAGAGCCGTGAAAATATTTGCAGATCCCTCGCATCCTGGACATAAACTGTTTCAACTCCTACCCTCAAAACGACGCTATAGAGCACTGCACATCAGAACAACTAGACACAAGAACAGTTTTTCCAAGGCCATCACTCTGCTAAACAAATAATTCCCTCAACACTGTCAGACTATTTACTGAATCTGCACTACTATTAATCGTTTCATAGTTCCCATCACCAATCTCTTTCCACTTATGACTGTATGACTATAACTTGTTGCTGGCAATCCTTATGATTTATATTGATATATTGATCATCAATTGTGTTGTAAATGTTGTACCTTGATGAACGTATCTTTTCTTTTATGTACACTGAGAGCATATGCACCAAGACAAATTCCTTGTGTGTCCAATCACACTTGGCCAATAAAATTCTATTCTATTCTATTCTATTTTAAATTTAGGCTATATTGAATAAGTTTTTTAAATAGTGTTTTTATTGTAATGTATTGTATTATTCACCGCCCTGAGTCCTTCGGGAGAAGGGCGGTATAAAAATTAAATTATTATTATTATTATTATTATTATTATTATTATTATTATTATTATTATTATTATTATTATTATTATTATTATTATTATTATTATTATTATTGAGTGCTGTTTGCTGTCAGTTTATATTCTGGTGTCTTGCCTGTCTGTGTGGATAGGAGTCGTCTTAGAAATTCTTTGGTTGGCCTGTTTACTGATGGCTCTTTGGCAGTTTCTTGATTGGGGTATTGCTTACTTGACTATTGGTCTGAAGTTAAAACCTTGGAATTAATCTATGCTGATATGAGTGCTGATTACTGTTGGAGAGGTACTGGAGGTTTTTTTCTCTTTTTCTTTGGGCTGGTTACAAATGGCAATCACATGACCACTACAACTAATATAAGCATGAGGACTGGTGCCTTGGTAAGTTTGATCAGAGTGGTCAATAAATATTTGAATGGCATTTTATTTAAATGCATGCTAATTCATCTCTATAGTGTTAATATGCTTCTTCTGAGGTTTTTGTAATTGTAATTAAACATTAGCTTAGAATAAGTTGTAAAATACATTTTCTTCAATCTGTTTCTTGTTTGTTTAAAATCGAAGCATGATTTTACATCACAGTTTAAAATCAAAGTTTCACTTATTCTCATCTGGTTGCACACAAAAATTTGATACGAAATAAGCGTTTAGGGCTATGAAAAGATCCCTATATTCATAGATTTCAATTCTGCACTGCAGAAAAAAATCCTTTTTTAAAAAAGACAACCCAGCATCTTAGATTTTTCCTGTCCTTGCCCCCAAAATAATCTCTCAAGGAGTATAAAAGTTAAGCAAACAGTCATCTGACATCCTTTATGATATCTGGATTGCCCAGTCACAAAATGCAGGCCAGCTATCAAGGATACCTTCTGCCTTTTGAGCATGAAGCTGACCGATAGATACATCTAAGAAAAAAGATTCAGACAGAAACAATTAGGTTTTTCCTAGAATTAAAAAGAAGCTTGCAGAGATCCAGTCATCTTCTGATCCTTCCCATCCTTCCCACATCTTTAGAGAAACGTTGCCTTTCCAATTGTTGAATTTGTACATAGTTTGGTCAGTTCAAACACATATTAGCTGGGTTAAATAATAAATGACCACTGATTTATAAAGCAATTTTTGTGTAGAAAGGAATGTTCAGGATCTTGAGTCACATGCACCTTGTTGCATTCAGTTCCTTTAAACTATTTTATCCCATGTCATGCTGTGGAAAAAACAGCCTGCAGAAACTTGAGGGGGAGGGCAGATTTCACTCCTTTTCTCTGCAGGCATCTTTTAGTATAAATAGTTAACCTCCTACAGCTTAATAGCCAAGCGGGCATTCAGGTGTTTAATAAACACGCACAGCTTTAAATTCACTGCATCACAACCATGCATTGGCTAGCAATCACGAGGTTCCTGGGAGGAACTTGGACTTAAAGGTCAAGAACATTTGTGCCCATAGACCAGTCTGGGTTGTAGTAAAGGTGGTTACTACAGTAGTATGAACAACTCATGTTAAACAGTGTTCATTCTTCTTTGACTCCCCGTTTACCTAGCATGTTGCTTTTTTAAAAAAAATCATTCAAATGTTTCAACTGCCCCTCTCCTGTATCGTGGTAAATAATTGGGAGCAATCAGCAAAAAAGTTCAGTTTTTTCCCAACCCAAGTCAGCATGTGCCTCCTCTTCTTTTCCCCTCCTGCAGGCTCAAAAGCTCACCTGCTAATTCACAGATGCACACCTGGAGAAAGGAGGAAGGATAAGGATAAATCTTATAAACAAAGCTGCAATTCCCCCACCCCACCCAACCTGCTCACCCAGCATCCTTTTAGACAGACGGAAATAAGAGAAAGCAATCCAGCATTGCATTCAGTCAAGAAAACAAAATAAAGATACCACAAAAATAACGGAAGATTTATTTTAGGATGTAACAGGCTTTTCAAATAAGGATTATTTTGAAGTGATTACAACATCAAAAGCAGTTACTTGTGCCAGTCACAAATCTGGTGCTATGGATCATGTGTGCCTATTTGTCTGTCATTTTCAAAGAAATAAGGAAAGAGCAATAACATAAAGAAGGAAATACAGCCAAGAATCTCCAGGCTTTAAATTTCAGTTGTTTGCACTTTTAAAAATTGTTACTATCTATGCACTGGAAATATTAAAGAATAGTTGAATATTATAATCATCATCCGTAGTTATTTACTCTGCCCCTCTCAAACTACAACCTGTATTTATTTTATCTATTTATGAAATGAATGAAATGCATAGGCCGTCACAGTCCATCATGACCATGAGTGGCTTAAAAAAATAAAAGACAAAAAATGCAAATAGAAATAACTTAAAATAGAAATCCAGAAAAATAAGCACAATCTGATAGACCAAAACATTGCCCAAGGGGACCAAGGCCTGTATATGTTAGACGCTCTCTTAAGAACCAGTTGATAAACAAGTAACAGTATACCCATTAAATAAAATGTTTTCACAAGAAACATAAACAAAGCGTATCCCCCAAAGTGGTCATGATTTATCTCCAAATACCTTTGCCTACTTCCCCATTCTTAAAAGGGAAAGAGAAAAAATGCTGGACAAGAGTAGGAGAGGAAAAGAATGAAAAACTAGCACTTGGCAAGTTGTGAAATGACGTTTTCCTGCAATCAGCATTTAAGTGAATGTTTGTCCCAGTATGCTACACCATGCTGTCAGCAAGCAGCAGGGAGTCGTTGAGTTGTTACTACATTTGATTTGACTGCCAGGAGGGAGCTTTATTTCCACTAACTGTTAGTTGCCAGCTCTGAGGATATTGCCTTCACGTCTTCGGAAAGGATTCCCTCCCTATTCTGTATCTATTCCCCCCCCACTTTCCCTTTGCTTTCCAGAAATCACCCCAAATTAACCAGACGAGGCATCCCACTCTGGCCGAATGTAAACTTACTGTAGTGTTATTAGCACCCAGGGGGCTTGAAAATGGAATTTGCCTTTATGGGAAGAAGTAGCAGAGTTCCAATTTTTTACCGGTGACTTGGTCAAAATAAAAATAATGCCAGTTCGTTGTTTACTATTCTTTCTTCAACTCACTGATTTTGATACTTAAGAATTAATTGGAGTAGATCTGACAACAACTGCTAGCAATGAAAGCATTTTTTAGAAAAATGATTGCACATGTATCAGCGGGGGGGGGGGGGAATTCCTCCTAGGAGACCGACTAAGAATTCAGACTGAATGGAAAAGTAATTAACACTAAAGAGCTATAAGTGTAATTAAAGAAATTTCATTAAAGGAAGACAGGTGATCCTACTTTCCTAAACGCGACAAGATGCGGAATAAAAATGAAAGAGAAGTCAGTTTCAGTGAGTGGAGCCGGAAAGCCATGTCTTTAACCAGATCAGATTCTCAAAATTGGCTGTCAAGACGGGATTGTTGTGATTTGTACCCGTCTATCAAGTGCACGAAAGAGAAAGACGGAGAGAGAAGAAGAGGCAAAGCTGCTGTCGCTTCCATTCGCAAAGCACCTTTAATTTCCAATGCACCATCTGTTACAAAATCTAATTCATATTCTCTCCCCCCCCCTTTAATCTGATTTAGTCCTGTAATACTAATTCTTTTACTATCCTTATGAGCATGGCTCTCAAGGAAAAGCTTTGGTTCTGGGTTGCAAAGAAATTGAATATTCTGTAGTTAAGGTTCTAGTGACTTAAGTGAAGCATGCCCTCCATTAAAATGCACCCCGGTAAAGAGATTTGTTTCCAGCCAATGCAGAGATATGGAATTTCTTGCAGTTGGGAAGGGGGAGGGGGAAAAGACAGAAGGGGGAAACACACAAAAGGGAATAAAAATTATGATAGGAAAGTAGGCTGGGGACATGAAAGCAGAGGTTGTCATAAAATACAATTGTTGTCAAGTTTAGTCACTTTCAGCCCTAGCTATAAAATCTCTTTTTCTATGGTTTCATAAAGAAAACCTAAAACTGCATTTTCATTAAAGGAACAAAAAAAATGAGTTGTAGATATAATAACAAGGGAGTAGGAAAAAAATGTAACTTATCCAATATGGCATTTTGAAAATTGTTTTAATTGTTACTGGACCCAAATCAAGGCAAAGTTTATTTGTAGTGTAATTGCCTCATGTACACCCAGGCAATAACATATAAGCTCTACTGTAGGAGCCCACAACGAATGAAGGGAAGAAATCCAAATCCAGGACAGAAATCCAGGATGCAGTGTTCAGCACACCTTCTGGCTCAGCCAGTCATCTAAGAAGATCCCTTCAAGCTTCTTTTATACTTAATGGAAATGTCATGTCAGAAATATCTGAGGATTTACAGTTCCTCAGGAACTGTACTGTATGTAGAACTGGGAGATGTTTAACTGCTTAGAACTTTTTCAAGAAAAAAGAAGCACTGTATACAAAGTGATTTTTCCCCCCAGTGTTTGGCCAAAGGTTGCAAAATTTGATTATCAAGTTTGGAGGTGACCAAAAAATAAATAAACATGTACCTTAGAACAGGGGTCTCCAACCTTGGTCCCTTTAAGACTTGTGGACTTCAACTCCCAGAGGGACTCTGGGAGTTGAAGTCCACAAGTCTTAAAGGGACCAAGGTTGGAGACCCTTGCCTTAGAAGGCAGTTATCACAATACAGAAGGATTTTGACTCTTTGGAACACCGGACAGAACCCAGAAAGATGAATTTCAATAGGGATAAATGTAAAGTCCTACTTTTGGATAGGAAAAATCAAAGGTGGGATGGAACATGAACCGTGGTGGGGCAGTGGTTAAAGTGCAGTACTGCAGGCTAATTCTGCTGACTGCTGACTGCCTGCAATTTGGCAGTTTGACTCTCATCAGACTCAAGGTTGACTCAGCCTTCCATCCTTCCGAGGTCAGTAAAATGAGAACCTAGATTGTTGGGGGCAATATGCTGACTCTCAAAACTGCTTAGAGAGGGCTGTAAAGCTCTGTGAAATGGTATATAAATCTAAGTGCTACTGTTATTGCAACAACACTGGGAATACTGCCTTCAGGGATCATAAACTGAACATGAACCAAAACAGTGAGATGCAGCTAGGAAGAAAAGCAAATGCAGTCCTAGATTACATTGATGCAGTGGGCAAGATCAAGATCACTCATTGTTCCTCTTATATTGCACTGGTCAGACAACATCTAGATTATTACATCCAGGTCTGGATACTGAGTTTTAGGAAGGACACTGAGGATAGCAGAGGACAGAAACCAAGTTGATAAGGTACCTGAGAGGACAGATTTAAGAAGAATGGTAGGATGTATTGGGTATGCTTATCCTTGAGAATAGAATGCTTAGGGAAGACATGACATCTGTCTTCAAGTATCTGAAAGGAAGTCAGTGTAGAAGATACTGAAGTATTCTTCAGAACTGTTTCAGGAGTCTGGACACAAAACCATGGGTTTAAAGTGCAAAGAACTGGATCTCAGAAATGCATTACCCAGAGCAGATTTTGGGGCATTGGGATAAATGTCCTTATTCTAAAAGCTGTTCAGCATCAGAACAGACTGCCTCTAGTGGTGCTAGACCAGCGGTCATAAACTGATGGTCCACAAGAAAAGTTTGGTGGTCCGCAGAAAAATTGTTTGCATTTTTTATATTGCACTAAATCAGGGGTCCTCAAACTACGGCCCCTGGGCCAGATACGTGCAATGAACATTTGTGTTGCTGCGGAGAGTCTCCCCCTTTGGGGTCTTTTTGTGCAGGTTGGAGGGGAGCAGAAATTCCAAATTGGGGTTTGCTTCAGCCTCCTGGTATGGGACTTTGGGCAAAGGCTGGAGGGAAGTGCCGCTGGTGGCGAAGAGCTGGAGGGCCTCTTTCCAGTGGGACTGCATCATGGCCTGGAACTGGTTGACCATCTCAGCCCACTGAGCCTCCAGGCGCCAGTACCTGGCCTTGCACTCCTGCAGGTCTTCCCTCTGCTTGGAAAGCCTATGCTCCTAGTCTTCAGTGAGATGCTTCTGCTGAGCCTCCTTCTTGGTCAGATCCAATTTGAACTGAGCTGTTTTGCCAACTCTTTCTTGTAGTGGCTGCTTAGCTCCAACAACTGCTTCCTGTTGGGACCCTAAGGAGCCTAGGCGGGCAGGCAAGGAGTGGCTGGCAAGGGAGGGGTGAGTAGAGGCTGGTGAGGTGCCCCTTGATGTGAGCGATATCAAGTTGGCCATGCCCACCCAGTCACATGACCATGTAGCCACATCCACCCATCCGGTCATTAGGCAGATCATATTAGTGGTCCCTGAGGTCCGAAAGGTTGGTGACTCCCATGCTAGACTGTCCTTTGCTAGTGGTATTTAAAAAGAAACAAGGTGGCCATCCATCAGGAAACCCTGTAGAATCTGAGGAATCCTGCATCTAGCAGGAGATTGGATAACTCTAATGTCCCTTCCAACTCTTACACTCACTTATTTTAATAAAACTCAAACATCACATCAGACAAACAAAATTAGGCTTAGTCCAGAATAGCAAAGATTTGCAGACAGGAAAATGAAGACGACTCTAAAAATTTTGAAATCTTGAAGAGCAAAGAATCAGATATGGCAACACCAATGTGTAGAGCCCAATCTGGGATACAAAAGGGAAGTGAGGGATAAATCATAGAGTACAATGCATCACTTTCCAGTCAAATCCTGCTCGTGGCAGCAAATATGTGACAAAGTCTCCTCTCTATAGAATACATCTAGCTAAATAACTATCCTTCCACAATTTGTTTCCTATGTTCGATCCCAAAGAATATTCCATGAATATGGAAATATATAGTTTTCCATAGTAATTCAAGGGTTTAAAGAACTAATCAAACCATCTGTGATGTATTTACCTAGAAAGGTTCACTGATCCCCACTGAGCCTTAAAATACACACACATAAACGTATGTGGAGGATTATAGGAGGAGATACCTACTTTGTCTACAGCTCTTTCTTGAACAACTCAATATTTGAGGCCAGTTTTTTTGCATTTTTTTTCTATTAATAATCAGCACCTGCTTGATTCCTTCTCTTCAGCCATTCCAGAATCTGTTCATCTTGTCCCTTTATATGACAGCCATTTAGAAATATAATTTCAATCATTGGCTTCTCCAGGGCTACACCTTTAGATCATTTTTCAGCTTGCATTTTATCACACTCCTGATGTCCCTTCCTAGGACTAACAATTTGCTAAAGTGGCTGAATGCTCGCCTGCTGATTTAGACCTAGCAATCATCACACCTGTCTTCAGAACTTTTAGTCTTGCAACATATTCTGAATACGGAGCTTTTGCCAAAAGCTGTTTGAAAGTTACAGATGATACAAAGTATCATGTCTTGCATCCTAGAAAGGATAAGCAAGAATGCATTACATCAGAACTGTATTGTGACATATAATTTTACAGACACATCTGTGGTAAATAATGCTATATGCACTTTCAATGAATGGCTATGTTACCATGGTTTAGCTTGCTTCTTGAAAGACTATACTATGTTGTCATATATAATCACAGCACATACGAGAAATAGCTACATTCTGGCCCTGAATTATGTATCTCTCTTATTCAATATATTTATTTATTTATTTATTTATTTATTTATTTATTTATTTATTTATTTATTTATTTATTTATTTATTTATTTTGTCACACAGTATATATAAGCATAAGCATGAAATAACTATACAATATATAAGCATATATATAAGTATGAGTATGTAGTAACTATATTAATTGGATATAATGAAAGGAAACAATAGGACAAGACGGTAGGCACATTTGTGCTCTTCTCCACGCCCCTTACGGACCTCTTAGGAATGGGGTGAGGTCAATGGTAGATAGTTTTTGGTTGAAGCTTTGGGGATTTTGGGAAGAGACCACAGAGTCAGGTAGTGTATTCCAAGTGTTAACAACTAAATTAAATTAAAATTAAATTAAATTAAAAACTCCTCACAGCTTCAACTTTAAAGGAATTTTTTTTAAAAAAAAGCATTTGGGATAATACATGTTAGGACTCATGTTCAAATCTTTCATCTGAAAAATGATTCCTTTAGGAATTATACATATAATGAAGTTCTAGCACATGTGGGGGAAAAAAAACCCTGGATACACGATATATTAAGGAAGGGTACAGTACAGATCACGGGTGTCTAACTCGCTGTATCACATTGCCATCACGTGATGTATTGCGACATTTTTCCCTTTCGCGAAGTGGGGTGGGTGTGGCCTGAGCGTGACGCATCCTGCCTGTGGGCTGCCAATTTGACACTCCAGGTACAGATGACACTCTGATCAGTTCTTTATGAATTCTGAAATAGTCCTTGTTTGGGTTCATTCTAGAAATAATGGATAACTTTTAGACAAAAATATCCCTTTACAGTGAAGAATACCTAAAAATGTACACTTGTTTGCAAATTGTAAATACTCTAGGGCAGGGGTCTCCAACCTTGGCAACTTTAAGACTTGTGGACTTCAAGTCTCAGAATCCCTCAGCCAGCTTTGCTGGCTGAGGGATTCTGGGAGTTGAAGTCCACAAGTCTTAAAGTTGCCAAGGTTGGAGACCCCTGTTCTAGGGGATTGTGGGGATCTTGGTTTTAAAAGAGGTAATTATGGAAATAGATCAATCAAATCAAGATTTTAAACCATTAACAAACAAATGGCTTAAAGTATATGGCCAGATTTTACCCCTTACAACAGTAGGGGTAAATGCTGAAGCAGGAATCAATGGGAGAGATATTATTATCTCTTAACAATTTTTCAGATACAAACTTGTATGTTCAACATTGTTTTTCTGAGAATGAAATACATTTGCTTTTAACTGAAGTGTTTGTTTTTTCTTGCAAAGTCAATGTAATTTGTTCTCTGTTTTTAAAAAAATCCAAAACAACTAATGGCACAAGAAGATAAAATTAACAGAAAGAAACGTGTCAGCAATGTTGATCTACGTACAGTCCAAAATGTGCATGTGTTTGCATAGCCTATGTATATGTCAGTGATGGCTGGAGAATTCTGGGAGTTAAATTCCATGTATCTTAAAATGTTCAGGGTTGAGAAACACTTAAATGTGTTTGCCTACTGTGTATATACATGCACATACACTCACACACATAAGCATACATATATACCTATAGCAGTGTTTCTAAACCCTGGTCATTTTAAGATATGTGGTATTTAACTCCCAGAAATCTGCAGTCAGCACTGACATATGCATAATGTAAGAAATAAATATTTAAGAGGAACAGCATTGTGGATAAAAAAAACTGTTCAAGGAAAATAGAAAATCTGCCCACTTAATACTCAACTACACAGAACATCAACATTCCTTTGCCTTTGTTTGTTGTCTGACTTTCAAATGGCTGGAGTATTCGATTGTATTCATTGTGTATTTGCTTCAGAAGAAAAAAAAAAGTAATCATGCATCATATTAGTGATATTTAATGTGACTATTTTAATGCTATAACTATTGTACTTCTTTATTTCTTGGAAGATCTAAATTGTTTATGATAGTGCAATGGATTAGGTCACAAGGGTTTTCTATATAGGAAAGAATCAAAATTAGTTTATGCACCTGAAGCTTTAACTAAATTGGCATATACTTGTCAGATCTAGTAAACTGACTGTAAATAACATTGATTTTAGTTTAACAGTCAAACACATAACTGCATGTGCTCAAGACTTTAGAAGTGAAACAAGCAAACAACAACAACAACAAAACAATTCTCAGGAAGGGGCTAGTATATAATATTAAATATGGGCATAGCAAATTACATTTAATTGAAGAAAGGATTGGTAAATAGATAAATTGCATTAAACTTTATAACATTCCAAATAAGGTCAGAACTTGAAAAATCTTCCAATACATTTACAAATATACTTAAAGAAGCAGCATTGAAATAAATTGCTAATGCTGTTACAAGTTCCCATCTTCCTCAATGTTACCCACTCTAAACAACTTTTCCATCTATTGTCTTCTAAATAAACACAATAAATGTAACCTGAAGACATTTTGCATCTTCCATTTCACTTACATCCAGAAAAATCCAGATGCTAAATGAGGTATCTGACATCACTGTCCCAATACTTATTTTGAAGTCTACTTAGCAGATGCATACACCATCAAATTCAGAATTATAAATAGACTATAAATACAATCTCTTTCCATTGCCTGGCTATATCAAACATGCCATCAAATTTAAACAGGAATATCTTCTAAAACATCTGTCACCACAAAACAAATAAATGATAGCCAGATGATGGTGTGTGATTGGTTCACTCTGCATTACAGAGAGATTGCTAGTCTAAAGGTTTTTATTAAATATGAAAGCTTAAGATTTATGTTATGGGTGATGAGGCCAAGAATGCTGTGAAAGTGAAAAAAAATATGGCAACAGTATGCAGTACATCACTGGCAAGATAATTATTTATATAAAAAGTTGGCATTCTTAGGCTTCCAATACATAGCAGATGAAATTCATATATTCAAAGGAGACATAATAATAACCTGTCGGCCGGTAGTGATGGATATGTTTTTAATCCAAATGGCCACAATCTTCAGTCTACCTGTCACAAAGGAACAAGGGAAAATGGATTTTTTCTTTCATAATTCTTAAAGTTGAAAGAGAAAAATCTAGAAGCATGATAAGTAGACCATTCCAGTGGACAGATGGACAGGTAATAGCATAAAATGAACACTCCCAGTGCCTTCACTAACCCTGCTTTCCATCTTTATACCGACAAATATAATGACAGGAATAGCTTTCTTTGCAAACAGCACCATTGTTATTAAAGCAAACCAGACAAACATTTAAATTAAGAGTTTAAACAAAATATAATTAAAATATTGAAGTAATGAAATGAAGCTTCCCTGCAAAGAACAGAAAATAACTTCAGGTGATTTTTCTTACTAGTAATGTGAGGGCTTTGATGGTCTCCTTTGAAGCTTCAGTCTGCATGCTACTAAATTGACCTCTCATTCTTTCTTTAATTAATCAAATTCATCCACTTAAACTGGGCTGATATCTACTATGCATATTCTTCAAATTCTCTCAAGAGAAAGGAAGGGATTAAGACTCACAAGTGTTCATACTCCATCAGCACACTTCTCCTCCCAGAGGAACTCACCCACTCCTCACTCTTCCTTCCTCTTTGTGTAGGAAAAATATTAACTGAATCCAGATGATCATATCTTGGTTTAATAAACTAAGATATGACAAAAGCTTCTGTCCGCATGAGTAATTTCTTCATTGTTCCCTTTATATGAATCCTTTGAATTTGCCTGACTAGAAAAGAATAGTCAATTGGTTTTAATCGTAGCTTGCATGAAAGGGACTTATGGGCAAAAGTAGTCAAGACATTATTGCCTGAATAAAACCATGATCTGTAGGAAACAA
Organism: Ahaetulla prasina; assembly: GCF_028640845.1. Taxonomy (NCBI): domain Eukaryota; kingdom Metazoa; phylum Chordata; class Lepidosauria; order Squamata; family Colubridae; genus Ahaetulla; species Ahaetulla prasina. The sequence goes on from NC_080539.1 coordinate 58,948,691, forward strand.
GAGATACAGTTTTCTTATTTAAAGTTCTCACTAATTTAGTAAAGAACTGTCAGCAAAACATTTTAAAGAAACAAAATTGTATTTTCCCATATGTTGTTGTATCAGTTTCACTGTAAATTCATAGCAATAGGGTAATTCCTTTTCAGATTTGTAAATTACAAGGGATTTGACCATAAAAATAAAATATATGGGAGGTGGGGGATCATCAGAATAATCTGAAATATGTTTGGGGAAGTGGGATTCAGCTAAAATGAATGAAAACCTCCACCATTGGATGGCAGTATAATTGCAGTTATTGACATTTTTCTGAGATAGTATTCTGGTTTTCTGTTTAATCTTTCAGGCATCCATCTACAAATTACGATGTATTCTTAAGTCATCACAAAGCCTTTATGCAAAATGAGCAAAGATTTAGTCCATACACGCAGAAGGTACAACTGAAATTAATATTGCTCTATACTAGAGGAAACTGTTCTTCTAAATCTTGTTTTTTTCCCCCCTCAAACTATTACGGTTTTTAATCCATGAATATGAAAAACGTCACTAACTATGAATTCAGGTATGTCCTTGTTTTCTCAGTATTCAGCTCACAGCAATGCGCTGAAACCAACCTCATGATTGCTCCAAATAGCTTTGTTTGCTGAACTACCTCCTGTTTATACTCTTCACTAATTTCTGAAAATGAATTTGGCAATTAGAAAAAGTGAGAGATTGGCAACATTAGAGATGCAGTATGCAGAAGGGAGAAAAATGTTTCCTATCCCAAACTAATTTTTAATATGACTCATTTCTCCTGCTGGAGATCAGGAGCAAATGTGTCATTTGAGGTAATATACCCATTTGGTCTCCCAGTGAAATTAACTACTTAGTTACTTCCAAGCTTTCATTCAAGAATGGCTAACAAGTAAGACAGAAGGAAGGAAAGAAAGAAAGCTTTAGCCCTATTCACCTGGTCTTTCCTCTGACCGCTTTACTTTGTTATTTGCACTTTATTTTGACCCAGACAAACTTACAAATAAGTTTCTTGTCAAAATCACCATACACCTGAAATATTTTAGCACTCCGCACTCCATGCTAATGGGGAACATGTATTTCTAAAAAGGAAGTTTGAATATATAATATATAATAAAATAACATATATAATTATTTTGCATCTCTTCTACAGAAAATTATTCTAACTATAAATTGTTTTTTTTAACTAAAATAACTTGAAGAGTCCTGAAAACAAAATTGATTATCAGGTATCTCTTTACATTTATTTAGAGATATTTCTTTATTTCACTTATTCAAACCAAACATTAAGTGTTAAGAGGAGAAAGGAATGCCTAGTACTTAGATCCAATTGTGTAATGGAAATAATGGAACTCTGCGTAACATTATTAAGCAGTCCCATAGATGCTGCATAATCCTAAATTAATAAATAATGTCACTAAAGAGCCATATTAATGCTGACATCAGAATCAAATTAAAAGCTAGCTTTTAAACTGACTGCAAAAGCTTAAACTTAGTTGTTACATGAAGCCTAAATAAAGACATTGTTACATTCATAGGAACTTTCTGCTCTTAGCTAAAATGTGTAGGTAAATTTTAAATCCGTAACTTCTGCTTAATCTTCAATGTTTCTCTTCAAGTACAATAAAGTCTACAGTACGGTATATTGATGGTACGGTATATCTATATAAAATAGTGCTAGATGAAAATTTTGTGGGGAAACAATTTGGGAACTGCTTATTTTAATTGCTCTGCCATAGCAGGCTATTTTGGATATTCTACATTGCCCCCTATCCCATGGGCTTTGTTACCTAATTCCCATAAAATAATCTTAAAAATATCTGACAGTGATATAAAAAAACTACACAGTAACAGAGCATGGCATCTATCTGACAGAGGTGCATATATTACAGTATGTGTATTCATTTGTACATTTATACAGTATTAAATATTCTTCGGGTCCTATGTTAAGTATTATTCTACCCCATATATACATTTGTAAAGTCATTATTAGGCTTATTAGAATGCCGCATGCCAACGTAACAGATCTTTTCTTTTTTTTTTCTGACCACAACCATAAAACTAAGGATTAACAAAATCAAATAACTACAAAAGTTACATTTTCCAATATAACCACTCTGTTAAAAAAAAGTTTAATTGGTTTGCTTAGTATATTAACAAAATAAGTAAATAATCTGTGGTCTGGATGCAATATCAGGCAACCCAATATTTTATTGATTAAAAACTACATGAAATTTGCATAGCAAATAATTAAAAGAATAGTGTTTTAATTTGAAATAATACAAGTACATTCTTGGAGTATTTTTATGCATGCCACTAGAATCATTCTCATAACTATTTATTACAAGTATGTGAAGTTATCCTAATAATAGCTCCAATCTTATTGACTTTAAACAACATTAAAAGAGTTTTGCCTCAGAAATTGAAAATAAATTTGACAAGAACTAACCTTAAAGAAAGAAATCCACTCAAATCCCTTTGAAGACTGTGGTTGAATTTCATGCAAATCTTAGAAAAGTAGGTAGGCAGCTAAGATATCAAGATACTATGTTTCTTTATTGTACAAATCTACAAGTAGGCAAAGCAGTGATACCTAAACCTGATTTTTTTTTTTTATAGAGACGCATCTGATGAAAAAAATTTCTTTTATGTTTGGCTTGCAAAAAAAGCCAAACAAAATTAGACCTGGATGGGTATTGCTAAAGAACTGAAATTTTTCCTCTGTTACAGAAGTCTAACATCTGAGCTGTCTTCATTGTGTCACAAAAGTTGCATTAAACAAGTTTTATTTTTCTTAAAATTGGAAGACTATTTTTAAAAACTTCACAAATAAAGCCAGTATGTCAGATATACTTAATGATAATTTTGCATGATTTGATTAAAAAAGTAAAAATAATTAAATAATTAAATATGTCATTTTTGCAGGTTAATTTTAGGAACTGTTTTTAGCTGATTATATTATAACCACTATATTTTTGGCTGTGTATTACAATTGTTCTGCAATTTTTTTGTCACTTAAAAAAAATCTCTATTGGTTTACAGCAATCGCTGTATGAAATTATATCTGGGGTTAGAAATAAGATTTTAAAGGACAGGAGGAAATAAAAATCTGACACTTTTTCCCAACCAAATTAGCTTAAAATAAGGGTAGCCAAGGCCATTTCATGAGTTATAAAAATTCCAATGCCTATAACGTCTTGGTAGACTAATATCTCCCCATATCTCTTAAACTGTATTGGTTAAATTAATTCTCTACGAATTAAATTTTTAGCAGCTTTACCTGGACTAATGCTTGCCATATTTTTCACCTAAGAAGAAGTTACATTTTATAATGGTAAGACAGGCTATCTAAATCAAGATAAAATTCATTAGAGTGTAATCTTCATAATCACCTGTACATCTAAATCTAGATGCGAATCAGATGCTCTCATGCATTAAACACATTCCAAAACATCCCATAACGAAATTCTTCCCACAACCCACCCACCCTTGCCCCCCCCTTTAGTTTCCTTCCTTTATTTACACTAGAGGTACCTAAATAATTCACACTGCCTCCTTTTCAGGCTGAACATTCTTCTGTTGAAGCTTGCAATGAGCAATTGCAGTAAGCAGATGGACACATGAATGCAGCAGGTGGGGCAGATGGCAGACCGCCCTGTCTGACGCTGTCTGCCTTGGCTTGCACTGCCTTTTCCTTCCAGGTACATTATCATCAGCGTAGCAGAAAGGGGCATGCAAGAAAGGAGAAGGGAAGGGGAAGAGAGAAAAATCTATGTACAAACCTACGGGATACGGTTAAATAAGCGACCAGCTGTTCGCTTGCATTTTCTAACCAAATTCCATTTTTTTAATCTCATGGAAGATTCTCAGATGCCCACCATCCAGTCATAGCCTTTTACTGACATATTTAGCAATAGAGTTATCACATAAGAAAGGGATAACTTAAAACCTTCACAAGCAGGGAAACAGCTGATGCTTTTGAACTAAAAAATGCATGCTGTTGTTTCCAACCCTGAAATGTATTTCTCCACTTACAAACTGTTCTGCATTCTGTGGTGTCAACGGATCGCTTAAAAAATGTACTGGGTTTCTGCCTGAAGCACACCGCTTGTTAGAGGCAAACCCCAAATCCCCACTGATTTCAATAATAGTGGATTCACCGAACTTCCACGTTCAAGATACAAAGAAAGGAAATGCTGTAACAATACAATTTTTAAAATCTGAAAATGCAGGCAATGCATTCAAAATGTATTATAGTAACAGCACATAATACAAGGACATACAGCTTTCTTGGTATTGTCATCAAATCTTTTTCTCTGCTTTTGCTTGTGATATATTTCTGACTCATAACCAAAAGATGGGATCAAAAATTTACTTCAAATCCCATTTATGTCCAGATTTCTGATGCCTTACTTGGTTTTTAATGGCCTTAAGGCCTTTTAATGGCCTTAAGATATGTACATTATGTTTATATTGAGAAATAAACTCTGTGCCTACACGCTTAATCACTGCTTCTCTTGAGATCTTTACCAACTACATAAAGCTAATTCCAGTCTATATGCTCAGTTATTTTTACGTGTTTATCAATATAACAAAATAGAGTTTATTGCAAACTTCTCCATTCAAAGGATGCAGGAAGCATTTTTTGGATTACTATAGGAATAGGAGATAATCCCAAAGAGATAGGAATTGATTGCTTTAAAGCTGATCTGAACTGGCAAAAGCACTTGGAAAATGTTTATTCAATCTGTAACTTTGCACTTTATATAAGAAATTATTATCAGGAAGGATTCGAATGCTGAAATTTTATGTTGGAATTCTTGGTGTATTTCTGGTATAACACAAACAAGGGTCTATTTAAAATCTCACAAGACAGTCTGCTCTCATAGGATTTGCAGACTGATTTTGAGGCCAGAAAGGTTAAGCAGTTTGGATAAGCTTCAGATAAGCATGCAAACTGTTACATACTTATGAGTACTGTCCAAGACTTGGTCCACCATTAACTGGCATGGTAAAAAAAATATGGAGGCACAGCAGTAATCCTTTAAAGGGGATGTGCAGAAAGAGAAAAGGAGTATAACTTTATTTGATCTGCAAAATCTATCTTTTAAAATATTCTTTATCTATTCCTACAACTAGAAGTCTTAATATTTTGGACATTAATTGATTCTAAAATAAATAATAATTTTAGAAAGTTCTGTCCTTGCTTCTCCATTTTTCAATTTTTAAAGTGCTTTAGGTAGGTTTTTGCTTGTAAGAAACAATCAACATACATTAAACACAACTGAAAAAAAGAAGATGGAAACATCTGAAAAGATGAGGAAAATGTATCCTTTCAAACATGGCTAAATCAATCAATCAATCAATCAATCAATCATTTTGATAGGGCAAAGCTTCTTCTAGCAAGTTCCTATTTCTTAAATGTTTTAAGGACTATGTGTATCCCTTATCTATATATATATTAATCTATGTGCATTAATTAAAATCTAAGTAAAGTCAATAAAAGTGTTTTAAAAGGCTTAATTGTTTTTAAAATAAGGAATTTAATCCAAAACTGGAAAACTAAATATTGCATTTTTATATATATAGAATGTAGAAGCAAATCCATATATGAAAATTATCCAATAATATAGGTGCTCTGTGTATTTTTTTAAAAAAAAGTATTTTAGGTTTATAAAACTATATCGTTCCACCATCACAATTTATATTTCACAAATCTTCTGAATACAGTATTATTTTCAGATAGATTTCAACAAAATATGTATTGTATTTATTTGTTGGCATTCTATATAGCTTACAACGTTCAGATGCATATAAATGGAAACTTTCTTCATTTTGTAGAGAGCCAAAATACAATCATGATGTACCCATTGATTGTTCAAGTCTCTATGCTTCCGAGTAGAAGAACATTATTCATGAAATGCTAAATTTAGCTAATTTATTTACTATGCATATTTCTTCTCCCAAATCACTAATGTATTTAAGTAGCACTATAAAATGTCCTGAATATATGCACTAGATTGTAAAGATCTGATTGCATGTCTACTCTATAATTCTGTGCAGGATTTTGTTTTTTAAGTAAATCCACAGAGTTCAATGGGACTTAATTCCTAGATTTTAGAGTTTAACAATACAGACTTAACTCTATTATTAACTTAACAATGTTTTCAAGCATAAATTATGAAAGCTAAGAAGAGTTCTTCCTGATTGTAGATTATATTTAGAATTGTGTATACCAGTGCTATCACGTTCAGGTATAATGAAAAGAACACAGTATTTGGGGAAAAAATCATTCTTATGTCCCTGTGCCATTTTCAAAAAATGAGATGTTTCCACAGGATGGGAAAAGAGCTGTACTTTTAAATTAGCTACATTGAATCTAGATACCATAATTCACCAAAGTGCACAGCTGCTACGATTGGGGTCAGAATTTCAAAGGCGCTGAAACGCAGCATCCCTTATTTTTTCTCAATGGGAACTGCAGGGTGCAGAGCAATTTTTAAAACAGCGCTTGCTTTGTTACCAGCCTAATACACAATATAGCTGAGTATTCTCCAAAACCTTTCCTTATATTCTAGTCTTCAAATAAATTTTGTAGAGGGGTTATCAAGAAGACTAAGAATTGTCATATGGAAAAATAACACCTTTAAAACTGTGTATTTATATATCAGGAAACATAGACATCAAAATAAAATAGTCAGCATATATTTTGTTTCATGTGTATAAATTTAGTAATACTAAAATGTGAAAATAACCACTAAGATTTTCATGTTTATTGTGTTTTTAATCTCCTTGCCAACAAAATTCTCTGCGTAAGCTATATGAGAATTGAAATCTGTAATGATAAAAGCATTAAAAAATAGAAATTAAGAGCAATAAATGCAATTAACATTTAAATGGGGGGAAAAACCCAAATGAAATATAAAATAGCTCTATCACAATGCACTTCCATCATTGCTTTTTTTCCTCAGTTTACATGTTCATTCTGAAAACTGAGAAAGATAGGCAATTAAGAAGCGTGATATATTATTAATTAAAAATGTTGACTATTGCATATTTTAACCCTATAGATAATCTATGTAAACACAAAATCATCATCATCATCATTGTAATGATTTTTACTTCAGACTATATTTGCTTCTAACAATATCTTGGTTTCTCCCATTCAACTTTACTTCTATGGGACTGAATTAATATAATCACACTTTTGAATAAAAGACCTAATGCAAAATTCAAACAGGTCCATTGACTTTGTACTTGAAGTACAGAGTACTCAATGGTTGGGACATTTAGAAGCAGGTATAAAAAAATTACTTATGGCAGCAACTGGACAGCATCATTTACTTAGCTTATTGAACAGTGTTTTGTAAACTGGGTGTGCGTGGTATGGGACTGTTTCTATTTGACTTTCCTACCACAGTCAAGGCAGGGCTTCTGTTTTTACTGCACACTTTGGTTCAATGCTAATCCTGTTTTATGTTGTTCACACCTGCTGCTTACTGATGGTTTATGGTTTGTGCTGCTCTGAGTATATCTATGCTAACCCCGCCTAAACTATCAACAAAAATCATTCTGCTGAACTCGAAAAGAAAAGCCAATTCTAGTTTTTTTTAAATAGTGCACATATATTTGAAGTGCACATGTACTTTTGCAAAGATGTTAATACAGTAACATTTTCCTTAAAAGCTAAAATCCTTGTTGCTGTTCATATATATTCTGTATGAATTTTCTCCTGAATATGGAAGTTTCACTCCATTAGAGGCCTCATTCTTTTTCTATAAAGGTATATATTTTCTGAGACATAAAAAATATATGAATCCAGCAATATTCTCCTTTATTTCTAAGGATTTCTTTTTGTGATCACACTTTTTCATACATAATTTTCTTATGAAGTTTGAAAAAAAAATAGCAAAAGTAATGAAAATGTTATATAAATAACCAGTATGTATCATTATAAATATCTACAGTTCACATAAAACTTGAATCTATTTTCAGTTTTAATTATAAAAATATTATTTTAAAATGCAAGCATACTATATGATTTTTGTGCTAAATCTTCTGAACATACATGGATTATTTATTTTTTTGCTTCATATTAACAGAATGGCTACCAAAAACAAATCTTATTTGTCTAATCAGTCTAAACCTTAAAGAGCACAATTCTATGGAATTTAACCTAGAAAGAATTGCTGTTGTTTTAATCAGTGTAAGGTTTCTCTGATATCCTACTAAGGTCTGCAGAATTTCAACAGCAACTATAGAAAACAAACAATTTCTGCTGAGATGTGTAATGTTAAAAACTGTAACTAGCATTTTTTTTTTCTTTTTGGTCCTTTGTAGATTTTGAGCATTCCTAGGTTGCCAACCAACCCCCAAGTTTTGTTTTCCTTTACTTTTTCCCCGGGGATGCAATAAACCATCTTTCCCACTTCAATTCTTTAGCAAAGTGAAAAAATGCAAAAAAGAAGTGAATGACCGCATTCGTCCATCTCTCTTGGCATTATTAGCACCAATAATGGGCTAATAGCCACTGTACTGATGCATTAGGTTGTTTTCAATATGAACCTCAAGGGCCACCACAAAATGTAGATAGGCTTCCTAAGAATTCAAAACAGGGTGATATCCTGTGCTAGATCAGAATGCCAAGGATCCTAGGCACAGAGTGTCAACAGATCCTATATTCAATTGAGGAATTCGTAAATAGTCCCAGAACCAACTTTGTATGTACTTTCTTTCAGAAAAAGCCACTCAGTATCTCCTAAATTAGAAACAAAATTTAAAAACAATGATTTTAGTTTCTGATATTATGACATATGTAGCTAGAAACCTAAACTATTTGCAGGAAATCTCTCAGAGTTCTATCAGTATATTATAACTTTACATTATAATGTACAATCATAACCAATACAGCACATTATTATCAATAACCTTAATAAAACACAGGCTGGCTATAGCTTTCTGGTTTTGCAAATGCCAGTGCTTCTCAATTCTAATCAGAGAGACTCAAAACTAGTTTTGAGTCTTAGCCCAAGGCCCTTTTCCCTGAAAAATAGGTATATTATAACTTAGTCTTAGCCATACCCTACAGTATTTGTTGCTAATTGTGAAGTCGTGTCCAACCCCATGAACAGTGTTCCTCCAGGCCTTCCTGTCCTCTACCATCCCCCAGAGACCATTTAATCTCACGCCGACTGCTTTAATGACTCCATCCAACCACCTCATTCTCTGCCGTCCTTGTCTTCTTTTGCCCTCAATTGTTCCCAGCATTAGGGTCTTCTCCAGTGAGTCCTTCCTTCTCATACCCTACAGTATACTGCTATTAAACTCTTCTGAACAGAGAACCAAGAATATATTTAGAGATATATTGTTTGGAAGATGGTTGCATAGCAAGCTTTCTGCCTTAATGAAGGGCTGATTGTTCCACAGCAGTTCATATTTGTGAAGTGACTGAGCTCAGAACTTCACAACTGAATGTTGGAGTCCCCTCATCTTTAAAACCTGAAATCAATCCACAAAGTAAGAACTAGATATGGCATTTATGACTGATGTAAGTGCAATCCTGTAATCTGTATTGGAGTTAATGCAATATTTTCCTTCTGAACTGCAGAAGCATGGAATGACATACTTCATCCTTAGCTAATTCCTAGTCTTTCCCTAGTCATATGTGAAACCAAGACAAAGATACTTTAAAAAAAATTAGCAGAAAAAAAAATGAGAGGTCTTCAAAAACTTCTCTTGTATCTCTCAAATTGACTATGGTTTAAAATCTAACCATATGACTTGGATCTGAATTCACAATCCTATGTAATAGCCAATTCTGGAAGGAAAAAAAATTCAGGAATGCTAAAACATTTTTTAATCAATCAATCAAATTGTATAGAAAATGAGGTTGCTTAGTTACATGCTATATGCTTCACTGGGAATGAAGTATACGTGGATTTATAGACTATTGTTTTCACTATAGTTTTCTCTAGAACTAAGGAGAAATTTCCCAATAGCTAGAACAATTAGTCAGTGGAACGACTTGCCTCCAGAAGATTTGGGTCCTCCAACACTGGAGGTTTTTAAGAAGAGACTGGATAATCATTTGTCTGAAATGGTATAAGGTTCCCTACTTGAGCAGTGCCTTGGACTAGAAGACCTCCAAGTTCCTTTCCAACTCTGTTATTCTGTTATTTGGTATGTCTGGAAGAAAAGTGTGGTGGGTCTGATTGCTTTAACTCACTATTTCCGAACGCTTTAATAGAAAGAAAGACTTCTCTTTTATTTTTCATGGCAGTATTTTCCCCAGGCAGGGAATTTTATTTCTGTTTGAATCTTAAACCACTGTATTTTCAGTGATGCATTTTTATATTTACAGTTGACATCTTCACAGAATGAAGCCTTTGAGCGATAGCTCGAAAGCATGAAGTTCGCCTCAAGTAATTAAATTACTTTACAGTCAAACAAAACCAGTGATTTTTAGCTAAAATTTCATAAATCTAACTGAATATTGTTTTTAACGGGGTTAAATTGCAAAAATGAACCTACCAATAAATGTGTGCATTGAAAAAGCATACTGAAACTAGGCAAATACAGGTGCTTAATCAACATGTCAACATTTTGTTCTCAAAGTCCCTGTCTCCCTTGGTACAGAATAAGGAAGTTATTGACATAAATGGGTAACAGTGATTTTACGGACGGTAATCAATAAAAATGCCAAATCAATCTATTGTGGTTTGCTCTCCAATTTATCAACCGAATACACCAAATTTATCTGCATGATTGAGAAGGAATTTAACACTGTTAAAAACACAATATTACAACAGTCTCAAACTATCATAGTATCTAAAAGATACCTAAGTCAAAAGCAAAACATGATAAATATTATGCTTTTATTATACTACCATGGAAAGTGAGTCAAAATTCTAAAAAAAAAAAAAGATAATGCATTCAGTTTACTATTTCCTCCTTTTTCAGATTTTTTAATTTTTGTATGTCTTTTTTTTTAAAAAAAAAAAACTAGTATATATTTTATTGTCTCCATTAAAATTAACCTAAACAAGATGATATTTCTGCTTTATTTTTCCTTTAAACGCAGTACTTTGTTGTGGATATTAAGATATCCAGCAGTTTAACATCAGATACTGATTTGAATTGAATTTCAGATCTCATATATTAAACACAATGGTGAAATTTGGAATTATGAATTTAATACTCCCTATCAATATGGATATGCACTGAACAGGATGGAAGAAACAAAGATTCTAAAATGTTCTGAAGACTATTTGAAATAGATATATTCTACTTCCAAACAGTTTTTATTGTTACAGAAAGGCTTCTTTCCCAATATAATTTGCAGTTTAAAATAGGTAATAAGTTCTCTGCTTCATAACTGCATACTTACAAGTACCCTACTATTCAATTTAAATGAAGGGGGAAGTCATAAGTTGTTTAAAACATTCACTTTTGCTAATGTAAAAGTGTTGGCATTTTGCTCCATTTCTGATAAGCTGGTGCCTGTGGAAGTGATTATTTTTTTCTTATTCAAAACGTATCAGCAGTCGAAAGAACTCTCAATCTTATCAGGTGTATGAACAGCACAGTTACTGAAAACAGATTGTCCTGTTTCTCTCTCTTTCTGCCAGGCTATCAGATAAACCCAGCTAACTAACTGTATTTACACACAATCAAACACAAGCTCTATCTTGGAAGAACTGTTGACTGATTTCAACATGCCACAGGTTTGCTGTTTGATATTAGAATCACAAAAATATGAAGAATGTGTACAGTATCCCCAACTATTCTCAAACTACAGCCAGGAAGAAATCTGTATTTATATAACAAGGACCACTGATATTAGAATAGAGGTGGGGCAAAAGTTGCATGAATGGAGCCAGAATTGTACTTCCGTTTTAATTTATTTTCCTTTAATGGGGACATAGCAACACTGTTCTAAGTTTGCCGCATGTGAAAATTTCGGTGTATCAGCTATGTTTGTATGTGTTGCTTTTTTATTTTGTTACTACCTTATAATTTTAAAAAAAGTATTGCGGCACCTTAAGCAGCTGATCAATTTTGTTCTCAATGTGTCACAAGTTTTTGACACATTTGTTTCAAGGTTCTGACGCAGTTTACAGTTTCTTGAACTTGTATATTTTTTAATTCACTTATGAGTAAAGAAAGCAATTACTTATACCATAGGAACATGTATTCTACAGTCATTATTCCACCAAATGCCAAAGAGAATGGAGGAACTACTTCATCTCCAAATCTTCTGAAGGAATATTTTTTCAGATTAAAGGCTGGGACATGATCCCACCTGAGCAGAACTCAATCTTGTGACTTAAGTCTCAGGAGCAGAACAAACCATTCTCTAGATTGGTAGGAAAACAATGAGATGAATTAAGCGAAGTGTGCTGTGCTGTGTAATTCACCTGATTGTTGTTTCTCCATCTGTGAAACTATGGTCCCTATGATTGATGGGACAGGTGTCACTCATATTAATGTAAATCACTAACAGTGGGTGTTAGCTCTTGCTAACATGACCTACTTCTTAAGTAGAAATCATTCAGTGATATAACCATACAGTGCCTAATGCATGTCTTTTAGATGCTAAAAATCTCATCTCCCATCTCTACAGTTTTTGGAAAAACATTTTAAAAAGTGTACCTTAGGCCATTTCAGACCAGTGTAGACCATACCTCTGCTATGGAAGTGTTAATAAGAACAAATGTTGTAAGTTGATAAAATAAATACTTCATAATGAAAAGAATTATTAATATGCTAAGTTGGAAAATATCTGTCACCATGCAAATTTTATACAGAATTTATTGACTATTACATTTATCTGCAGAGTGATTATAAATATATCGTTTTCAAAATTCATTGTCTTATCTTTTCCTCTTTTTTCTGTTTTTGCTCAACTTAAAGCAAACAAAAAGCAAAACAATTTATTTATTTGTTGAGTCACTAACCTACATGGACCAGGCTTGCCAAAATGAATTCCTCTGGTGTATATTTCAGCCATTATACCCTTTTCATCTGACATCACCTGGGAATATTTAAGAAAAAAAAGAGAACCTTTAACTTACAAATCAAGCTAAAACCTACAGCAAGTCCCAAGATATTACATGGAAAATGGAAATGTATTGGAAATAAACAAAATAGGCAATTGTATATACAAACAGAAAAGTCAGTGCTTGCTTTCTGATACTTTATATGTGGAACATTTTTTGAAGAGCAGATTGAACATGCTATGTCACCCATGATATATTATTTTTCTAATGTTTGAATGTATCAAATGGTATAAAACTCTCATAAAACATTTAAAACACCACAGATTTTAGAAGAGAGTAAGAATTGGTCTTCAATATTATTTTTGTTAACAATTATGAAACAAAGGAACAAAATCCCATGATCCAGCACACCTTAATTTCCTTATTCACTTGTATCTTTATACAAAAAGGAATTTAATTGTTGCCTAGAAGTCGGTCAACTTTATTCCATGTGGCTTTTCTCATTATTTCTTACTGTCTGTAGATCTGACTTTTTAAAGATCATGTATGAATAGAGGTTTTCTGGGTTCTGAGTCCCTATGTATTTTTTTCATGAAGGCTGAAAACAAGCCCCAGCACATTGGCAACATGTTCTGATTCTAACTAGCCACAGCCTTCAATCACTGATCACACCTATTAAAAATCTCTTTGTAGCCCTTACAACATCTTGCGACAGTTCAACCAGCTGTTTAAGGAAAAGTCGTATGAGAGAGCAAAGCTAAATTGACACATCTGTGATACTTCAGATGCCCCACAGCATGGCTAATATTAATTTGTTTTCTTTGGCTAGGTAAGTGCTGCCAAAACACATTACATATGGCATGTAGTTCCAATCAAAATGATGAAAAGGAGATGTGCATTTCTGTCTCACTCTAAACTTGAAAAGACACAGAAGAATAAGTGAGATAACAGCTTGCAAACAAATACAAATGGACTATATCCTGACAAACATCTACCTAGATTTTGTTTCCCCATTTCTTTCAGGGGGATTCAGCAAAGAATGTTTCATTTATTTCAGTGGCTTGCATCCAAAAAATCTAGCACACAGGTGGAGGAATTATCCTATATGTGAGATGTTGCTGGTTGCCCATCTGTTTGTGCCCTTCCTTTACGGACTTCAGAGAAATTCCTGATCAATCTTCTCCTTATACAAACACAGCATCTTATATAATGAGCAATTTGGGTCAATGTTCATATAATTTCCAAGTATTTATGCTTACAAAAAGTCAATCTTTTAGATTAATCTTCAGTTTGATGAATGTACTGTAAAAATTCAGCTGGGATAAAAAACAAACCTTAGCTTTACAGTTACTTAATCTCACATATTTTGGTTAGGATCCCTTGGACTAAGTTACCATAAATTGCTACCACAATTTAAACTTCATAAGCAAACATGCATAATTGTGCAGTAATAATATCTGTATTAATTTGTGGGGGGAAAGCCTCTGATTTGAAAAACCTGAAACTTGACATTGAAATTCACCATAGTACAATAAAGGATCAGTTTTGCCCTGTATATGTGCGCGTGCACAAAGCTTTATTTGCACATGAAAATAAGTGAACAGATTAGCAAGCTAGTATATTTTCCTCTTCAAGACATAATTTTCAATACAAACTTCAGTGAGAGACAATTAAAAATCCAATTCTATAGAGGTCTTATGCAAAAACTAAAAATAAAGGAGAAAGCCATAATGCTTTCTAATATATGTCCAAGCACACAAGCACACAAGATGTATGTGTGTGTATGTGTGTTACAATTGCACATACATATATATTTTCTATCTGTGGTATGTAAGCACATACACATTCAAAAATAATTAGCAACAGAATAAAGCAGAAATCTTAAGTAACAATAGTAAAAGCAAACTCTAGGCAAAAATTTTATTTTAGGAAATTAAAATAAGTTATAGAAATAAGCTTATGTTTAAACAACAGAGGATAGCAGTTTCACATAAGTATTTCCAATTAGAATGGAAGCAGTATTACAAAATATGCTTTGGGTCTACATGTTATTTGAACAAATCAGGCTCATTTAACATTTTGAGCTCTTATTTCCTAGTATAAAGTTTAATTGTAAATTTGGTGTTTTAGAACCTAAATTTTTCTTTTTGTTTTTCTTTAATGAAGTATTTAAAGTTTGGGCACATAGTAAAACAAATATAATTTTATAGTTTAATTTTAATTACACTTTAGAATTTGGAGGAATTCAAGCAAAATCTTACAGTTAATTTTCTTTAGAATACGAAAACAGTAAAAGTTGTATTATTGGAATATTAACAAATGTTTTTTGTTTTTTAAAAAAAGGATTTTCAATTTCCCTTTAGACCAATGTTTCTAATATTAAATGGATTGCACATCGGAAGAGTGACACCTTTTATTATATCTAGAAAGTGCAAAGATAAACATCCTAAACTTTGTTGTATGAAATAATAAATGTAAAAATAACAGCATATGGATTACCTATCTAAAGGAATGCACCAGCAATTGGCAAAAAAAAAAAAAAAGACAGAATCAGAGCAATCTTATATCTACATTGTTCTTACGGAGTTTGTTTTTTTAAGATAAAAAAGTTTCAAAAATGTTTGCACACACACTCTGTTTATAACACACAAATATAGGCAAACAGATATAACAGTGAAACATGCACAAAGCAAGCAGCCACATGCTTATGCAACCATTATCAGTTGCGATAAAATGTGGAATTGTTTTATATCAATTTAAATAGATGCTGATATGCCTCAGCCAAGTAAAACTGGTATTAAAGGAAGACAGAAGGAGAATTGGTTCCCAGACGATGGCAAACTTGTAAAATGGGGATGTCAGACTAACAGGGATTGCTGGTTGTCATTCCAGCGCTATCAAACATGTACATATGAGTATGATTGGAGACAGAGAAGTTAAATATTTCACTGTCAGAGAATGTCAAGAAGTGCAATTCATTTCCCTCTCTCTCATGTGCTCTAGGACAATGACAATTTAATACAAGGCCAATGAATGTAAAAGAGATAAAAACCGAACCAGTCTAGCATAATCACAGATTTCCTCTTGAGAGCTTGCTAGGGCTAGAGAGGAACTAGACAGAGACCAATATTTTATTGTTTTTGTCTTTAGTGTATATGCTAAAAGCAAAATCCAAACTATATGGAAAATAACCAAGTTGTTTTAAGCTTCTAAAAGGAGCGTATCCAATTTACTTTAAATTTCTTAACATTCAGCATTTTTGCTGATTGGTAACAGGCTAACAATATTCATAAGAGGGCATTCATTTAAGACTGTCAATAAATATTAGTGCTGTTCATTTCTATTTGTTTTTGCACCAAGACAAAGGTCACTGTGCATCAGAAATGTTCAATACCAGGACATTTGCCAATCTATTTGTATGCTGTTATTTAAACAACAAAAACCAAACCAAACCTTGTGTTATTAGAATGTAATACAATTAGGCTCGGTTTTGAGAAGTGGCTTCAAGAATTACAAAGATAATCACAAGCAAGTTATCTTCTGTGTTTGATGTACAGTTCCATGTGTTTTTAAATAATTGCAAAAGTGAGGTTTGGCTAATGAGGCAGTCCTTATCTGTCCTCAGCAGTCTAAGCGGAAGCATTATTTTCCTGAAGGCTTAATATGATTGTTTTTTTTTCTTTCAGTGCACAAACTGCTGTCCAGAGTAACTTCAGATCAGATGAAGAGAATAAAATTCATCTCCTAAAGTACAATGATCATAAAATAAAGAAATGACAGAAAGAAAAAAAATTGTATGATTGTATTATTTTTTTTTAAAAAAAATACAAATGTATTGAGATCTTCCTACTTGTCTGACATACTTGCACACAACTATTCAAGAATGCTGTTTTTATTACTTTTTTTTTCAAAAGCATCAATTTATCAATTTTCCAAATTAAGTACTTTTATTAAAAAAAACTTAAGAAAAAAATTTAAAGCACGATAGTATGTCGGGGGAAGGGAAGAAATAACAGTGAAGGAAAATGATCATCCATTCAAGAGAATTAATGAATATCCACAAGGGCTTTGCTAATAACACAGGTTAATTACTGCTGGAACACACCAGGCTCAGTAAATAAAAGAAAAGAACCATAAACACATTAAAATGAGCAACCACCACTTTGGGGGTGGGGGGAAAGGTCAGGCCTAGCAAATAAAAAGGCTGTCAGATATTTCAGCACCAGCTTTTGCACTTTTGTCAGCTGCAAGAATTTTGCAGAAAACATGTCTGAAAATCCAAAGTTGGAAGTTTCGTAATGAGTCTATAACAAGGTCTGTTTAAGTAGATGTATGAAGATCCATTTTGAAAAGCCCTCCAAAAAAATCTCATTTAGACAGCAGCCATGCTAATATCTTACACAATTACAATACATATTTAGATTTAAAGACAATGAATTTTAAAATAATTTTTCATTCATAAGAATTACATATTGTATTAACACAGATAGGCAGAAATTGTGTCACCTATATTAGATAGAAAGATCTTATGTCTGTAGAGGTGACACTACAGTTTTAACTTTCTCTTCACTTAATTATCCTCCTCCTCTGTACCAAATATTGTTCATCTTTCTTGATCAAATTTTAAGATCAATGCAGCAAAGGAGAGGATATTAAAACAAAAATAAATAACCTTTAATATGTTTAAATAACAGCAAATAAAGCAAGAAAAAACCTATACAGCACCTCTCAAATTAATAACATTTTTAAAACTAAATGTGCCAAAATCTTTGCAGTTTTTGATTCCATGACTCTAAAGCATCTTTTGTCTTTTCAATTGTGGCATTGGGTTAACTACAGAAACCATCCGAAGTTTGTTGGCATCTGTGCATTTTATCTTCTTTACTATTAAGCTGATTTCTTTGCTTATCTTTAAAATTAATTGCGTTATGACATTCACAGTTGCTTTGTTTCATTTTAGAACTGTTGCACTTTTGTAGTGTGATCGAGACTGAGGATTCAAATTAATGAAAGGATCAGAGGAAAAGGTAACACGCACAATACAGAGAATATATCTGAAGTCACAAGCCTATTTGCTTTTGTATGCTTGGCATTCAGAGATCATGTTTAAATGTACTAAATGAGGTCCTCCCCCTGCCCTTTTTTGAGTGTTTCAATTGCCTTTCCTTCTCCCAACAGCTGTGACAACTGTTAAAACAGTAAAATTAAGTCTGCACTACAAGCCTTTAGCCAACGTTACATTTTAATCAGAGGTTAGATGAGATTTTGTGCCATGATGACAGTTTCATTTATAGTATTTAAAGTCACATACATATGCATACATCTGCACATATATCTGTTCCATTCTCTTTTTAACTATTCTTTGAAATTATTTGCATTTACTCTCTTTTACTGAAAAAGAAAACGCGAGAGTGGCAGATGGCTTTAAGTTTTTCATTCTTCAACGTGGGCTACCTAGAATTCAAACCATACTGTCTTTTTATCACTCCACATTCTAAAACACACACACACACACACACACACACACACACGCCTATGCACATACAATAAAGCTCAAACTCTAGAAATATTTGGCTTCTTTATTCCATTCTTGTAGCTTAATTCATAGTTTGGCTTGTATAATATACCACAAAGCCAAAGTACAATTACCAGCAATATTAATAGCAAGTAACATTCTGTGGTTTATTAATTGACATACAGGCAGAGAGAAACCTCTGTGCTCCTGGGCACTAGATAGCTCTGCCTACCCACTGAACCACAGATCCATCCAAAAGACTTTTAATTGTGTGTGGGGGGGGGATGCAGGAAGAAATGGAAGTAGACGGCTAATTGTGGTAAGGTGTGGGAATAATAACACCCCTCCACCACAGCTAAAAAGGCATATGCTCTGATTTTATTTAAATGCATCTATTTTAAGAAGCTTATCAAAATTAATCATTCAAATTAGCTCTAAGAACAAAAATCAAGAAAGGTCTTCGAAAAAAGAGCATCTTCCTAACTTTAGAATCTCTCTCTTCCTCTCACATCTTCTCCACAGAAAAAAAGCTAGCCATTGCAAGTTGGAACAGTGACAGCTGCACTTAGCCAACAAATTAAGACATTTTAAATCACACTGTACATCAACAGACTGATCGACAAACTGCATTTTAATTACTATTCTAATATAATTTATCTACGCTCTTCTTCAGGTGAATAAGGAATCCTTTCTCTTCCTCTCCTTCCATGTATCCAAACGTTATAGCACCCATAGGCATACTCTTTTTTGTGTATCTCTATCACATGCCAATATTCAAGACTCTTTTTACAACCCCCCTCAAATTTAATTGCAACATGCAGACACTAATGGCAGCTAGTAACCATATATCTAAAATACACAGTCACTTCTGAGTATTGTCATAGTATGCATTCAGTCTAAGGCTGAGCCCCTTGCCAGCTTCTGCCATGTCGGGTTTTTTAAGGCCAAAATTAAGTTTGCAGGCTCTCAAAGTTGTGAAGTGATACGCTGGTTTGGAAACCTTCTTCCCCTTCCGTTTATTAGTTCAGAGCTCTGAGAACATGCATGCAGTAAATAATATTAAATGTGCTATATAGCCCAAATGTTTATCTTTATTTATACAAAATATTTTACTGGATAAGGTTCCATTAAAAAAAGAATAATAGCCGTTTTTAAATTCCAGTCAAAAGCAAACAAAGCTCAGGTTGGCTGAGGAAGTGGCACACACGCACGTGCACATATACACAGACACCCCTACCTTTGCTACTTAATGGACCTATTTGTCAGTAAATGACTGGAGCCTTACATTAAACCTTAATTACAGAGCACTATCCTTAAAGTGGGATTAAACTCTCTTGAGCTGGTCTCCCACTCCCCACCGGGCTTGGCAAGAAACCTTAGAAAGAGGAAAGATCAAAAGATTATCTAAATCTTGTTTTCGACCGTAGCTTTCTTCCACTCATTTCAGGAGGAGCGGGCAGGAGAAGGGAAGGAAATGTATCTTTCTGAGAGATCTGCTGAAACAATTCACTCTGTCTTTGGGCCAAGCCAAGTGCCTATTCTTAGTACCTGAATAAGAAATGACTGTCACTCGCACAGCTGTTTTACTGACAGCCACGCCGCTCCCCACTCAAAAGGTAACATTGTCGAGAGAGGAAAAAAAAATACCGCACAATTCCTCCACTTACTGAATTAACAGATAAAACACAGCACAAAACAGACAAGACGAACACATACAGCTCTACTCATGCACGCAAGACGCTAGGAGGCATTACCTGAAAGCGGCTTTTCACGTTGGATATAGATTTGTTATTATTACTCTTCCCCCCCCCCCACACACACCATTAGGAAGAAGGAAAAAGTGCGGGGGGGAAGGATAAGAAAGGAAAGCGGAAGGGGGGGTATAAGAAGAATGGTAGGTACCTACTCTTCTTCGTAGTGCAAGGAAAAAGATTCAGGAAGGCAAAGTTCTACCGAATCCATGTGCGCTCGGCAACCATTATTTGTGCACCCCAGCTATAAATCAAAGTTTCCTTGACACAGGCACAGTGCAATTAACACAAATGTTCTCCTGGTGACAAGCCTATGGGCACAGCCAGTTGGGACCAAAAGCTCACACGCTCCTAATCAAGGACTTAAAGCCCCGATTGGAGCTTATAAATATGAAGTAGGGCTTTACATATGCATTCCCTCTGGCCCAGACAGAAACGCGATTGGTAGGGCGTCGGCCAATCAGCGCCGGCAAGAGCAGAGGCTGCACAGATTGAGCGCTGCTCGGCAGGTACAGACGGGCGGAGTGGACTGGAAGGGGACGGAGCAGGCGAAGCGCGGGGGGGGGGGTTTGGTTGGAGTGGAGAGAGAGGGAGAAAGAGAGAGAGAGGGAGAGAAAGGGAAAGCGACAACTGAGAACGCGCCGCAGATCTAAAAGACGAAGCGCCTTAAAAAAGTGGTTTGCAAAGCAACCCCGGCGCGCTTTCAGCTCATAACGGGGGTGGGGGCGCGCTTTCAGCTCATAACGGGGTGGGGGTGGGGGTGCTTTAACTCTTTAACTGATCGTTTCTTAAACTACGGTTGGGCAGGAAGGTGTGCAGCCTCGGGGTTTTTTTTTAAAGAAGATCTCACCATAAGGTATAATTTTGTACTGCTCTTCTCTTCCTTTCCCCCCCACCCCTTCTTGTGTCTCCTGCATGTGTGCGTGGGGTGTGTTGTGCGGGGCCAACTCGGGATGGTCTGTTTTAACCCCTCTATCCGCTCCGTGTTCACTCGGAAAGTAGACTTATTACTTAGAAAGATGGGAGACAGGTAGAACAAATCCACCCCCCTCCCCCGAACTTAGTGGCACTTCCTTCTGAGGAAGCCTGCATACGTTGCAGGTAGCTCCCAGGCATATTTCTACATAAACAGGTCTGACTTGCTTGTCTGTTGATTTAAGGAAGCATGGCTAAGATCGGACCGTTAATTTGTGTGTGTATGTGTGTCCCCCCATGTAATTCCCTTACATTCTATTTCACCTTTCTGAATATCAGTTTGAGGAATCGAAATAAGTTTACATTACTGACTTTTATAAACATAACTTTAGCAGCATTTGTATTTCAGCACTTTTTTTTAAAGAAAAAGTGTGATAAAGAACTTGAGAGAAATCAATGTTTGAAAGCAAACTCAGAAATGGGTGCAATGCATGCAGGTACAAACTGGTGGGTGAATGTGTGGACCCATAGCATATAAACATCATACAAGATACAACAGGTATATTTTTAATTGAAATCATAATAGACCGGCTATAATTTGAACAATTCTTTGGGTATTAACTGTCTTTAACTCAAACCTCATTGATTTCAAAGAAAATTACTTTCAGGAATGCAGTGCATAAGAGTTTTCAGCAGTGTTAATATTCAGTACTGTGTGGCTTTGACAGAAGTGCCACTAAAAGTCAAGATGATACAATTCTGAATAAATCTGTATCAAATCGTTCTGTAGTCATTGAAATCTTATAGGCTTAATCTGATTGTCTTAATTGTAGACATTTACAAGCATGCCTACACACACACAAAAATCAAGGATCAACATGGATGTAAATATGTTACATGATTTACATCCCATCTGCAAAATCACCCAACCTTCTGATTCCCTACTTCTGACTGCCTTATGCCAGAACCTTCTTCTCTGAATACACTATTGATATAAATCATTGTATATCAGACTCTGGGCCAACACTACCCATTTTCTAAGAATCTGCAAAAATGAAGGAATGGGGGAAGAACATGTGTCCTGAAAGTGTCATTAATAATTAAACATGTTAATATAGCATAATTATTCTAAAGCAAGAGTTCTTTTAATATTTATAAAAATATTATCTCATATTTGGTGATGAAATAATTATTTTAATCCTGGAAAATACTTTTTGTCACTAATTCAGCCGAATTGATCCAATCTTTTCTCTCTCTCTCTCTCTCTCTCTCTCTCTCTCCCTCTGCGTGAAGCACTCTGTGATGAAAATAACGTATTTTTTAGATCAAAACTAATCAGTGCACCTCCTCTAACTACAATAATGACATTCACAAATGGGAATACAACAGCTGTCTCCAAATCTATTTGATGGCTTTCACCAAAGTGAAATGACAAAAAAGAAGACAAGTATTTGTAAAAGCAAATGCTTCTCTTTGTTTTGTTGAGCTTTTTAGCCTGTGAGATCTTTATCCTATGGACAGTTTCTAGTCTGCTTTTCATACATGCAGAAAATGCAAGTATTGGGGGGTTGGGGTGTCAGAAATACACATGGCAAAACTAAAGTATCCACCATTAATAGAAAAGCAGGTAATAAAATCTTTATTACCAGCAGCATTTTTGCTGCGTACGGAGACTCTAATTAAGATGTAAATTTTGATTCTGAGCAGTGAGACAAAACCATGCTACAGATATACTAAGCAAGTCTCTCCATGCTTTATAAATGAAGCATCTTGAACATCATTTGAAGCATTTTAATGAAAAAAATGACTTTGTAACATGGATACTGTTTGTCTTCATATCAATTACATGCAATAAACATCATAAACTTTTGCACAATAAGGATGCACTATCCTGTACCATGGTGTGGGCTTATTCTTTGGATTCTAGTATATATGTTGGTTTTCACACGCA
This sequence comes from Ahaetulla prasina, assembly GCF_028640845.1. Lineage (NCBI taxonomy): Eukaryota > Metazoa > Chordata > Lepidosauria > Squamata > Colubridae > Ahaetulla > Ahaetulla prasina. The sequence continues at coordinate 58,971,833 of NC_080539.1, forward strand.
AAAAAAATCCTCATAAGCAATATATACCACAATGTGTCATTATACTTATTAAACTGAAGTGAGAAATACAAAATTTACCTCATGTATTTATTAGAATCTACTGTGAAGAGTCTTTAAACTGCTGTTTTGTTTTCTGCTCCCCACCCCACCCCTCCCAGCTCAGCTTTCCTTGTCCACAGTCCTTTTGCTCATCCATATCATTTTGTGTCTCTCCTGTCACCAAATTAACTATTGCTATCTTTCGGCCAGACACCTTACAGACATGGATCTTTGCTGATGGTAGTGCTGCTTAGGGGACCACAATCATAGTATTATAATTTATGCATTCATGAAAGGCAATTGGTCTTCTCCCCTGAGACTTAAAATGTCACCTCTAGTAGACCTGGGCCTGGAATTTCAACAGCATTCTTCAACTTGGGTATGCTGGTTACAGTTCAGTTATTTTATTAAAAGAGAAAATAAATGAGGCAAGTTAGAATCTATTATTACAGCTCCCTTTTTTTCCTCTCAAAAAGAATGCTTGAGGAGGAAAGACTTGTGAAAATAAAATCAAGGTGAATGCTTATTTCATAATCTCTAGGTTACGGAAAATACAACACAGAATAGTGCATGCTTTCTCCTTTTCTTTGCTCTTTGTCAGAGGTTGCAATAGAAAATCTCACACACACACCCAAAGCCTGCATAAAACAATAGTTATGGAATCAGGCCTGGGAGGTTGAAATAAGTCAGTAAGTATCCTGAATGGAGCCTATATCTTCACATCTCTTCTATCTTTATTAGTATGCTTATGTAAGATACTGTGCATCTTTAAACAGGAAAGTAAATTTTGTATCTACTATGAAGTAAATATATATTTTTATTGATGCTTGTATCCCCAAAGGATATTATAGTCTTTTTATACCAGCTAATCCTATCTTTTTAATTGTATTTAGGAAAAAATGTTAAATTGATTTTTGATTATATAACATTAATCAGAATAACATAGTTGTTATAGCTAGCTTTAAGTATGATAGAGCTAGATGGAAACATGGCAGAGAACGGTATTTTTTAAAATACCATTTCTGAATAATAAAGGGCTTATGTGCTTCTTTAAAAGCCCAAACACATATCTAAATCCTGTATTCATTTATTTGCAAGTATATATTATGCTAGCTTTTTAAAGAAAAAGTTGAGTGAAATGTTTGTTAGAAAACCACATTTCCTTCAGAATGTACAGCATACCACTGGTTACAATATACTTCACACACACACACACACACACACACACACACACACACACACATTTACAAAGGAAGTGACAAGCTTACTCTTTGAATTTCTTTTCATGCTAGCCTACTCTTCAGTAAATGGTAGTAGATTACTAGTTTAGAACCATCTGCTGCTTTCATTTATATTTGGCAGAAGTAATGACCACCCTGCCTGAATTTTAGACAAGCCACAACACTCAAAACTGCTTTTCGGTATAAGTGATACATAAGCATACATATGCATACATATGCATGTAATTCCCCATACAGCCTTTTTATCCTTTTAGATCAAAAACACAAAGTTTCTCCAAAATAACACCACAATAATGTTATCCTATCAGTACAGTACACTGAATGAACCACAAGTATCCTGCATCAGTGATTCTTCAGGTCTAGCAACCTCTGTTTAAATTGTACACTGCAGAATCTATATATGGTTCACTATAAAATCTTTGCTATCATCTTTTAGAAAGTCTAAATGGGAAAAGGTTTTAAGTATAATACAAAACCCCTATCCTCTCCCTCTTTATGAAAGACTTCTGGCACATATTTTCCTTGGAGAGCCACATGGCGTTACTGTCTAAATAAGCCAAGGCAAAGATGATTGAGGGAATTCAATCACTCTTTAATTAATACGGGATTATTTCACTTTCATTTTGTGGGGCTAATAATACAAGGTGGAATGTCAGTAAAAATTAAATCGTAAACTAGTGGAGGGCCAAGGGAGCAGCTCACTTTAGTATAGAGTTTTCCCATTAGATATTGTGAAAAAAATCTGATACCTATTTACATTGGTAATACTGTTCCATGGAATAGTAAAAGATTTCAAGAATTTGAATGGCACAGGAATGTATCACAGAACAAGAGAACACTTTCAGATTATCTATTAATAAGTGAATTGAGGCAAGTTGTTTCCTGAATGTTAAAGGGCCACATGTTAAATCGAGAAGTACACTCAAGGTCAGCACTGCATTTTGGACTATCTCAGCCTCTGTGATATTATGGTAATCATATTTAAAATATTCGTGGAGAAAGAACAAATTAGCCTTTTCACTAGAAAGATTATTATGATAAACAACAATTCTGTGGCAACAAATTCATATTGCTTTCTTTCTCACAGTAAATTACAACTCCTTATTGGGCTTGTGATGCTTCTAAATAGAGTGACTACATTCCTTCATTTGCCTTGCTTTCTTTAGATGAAACATATTCAAAGGGAAAGAAGGATTGATAGAAGAGAGAGAGGGAGAGAGTACAAAGAGGCAGACAGACTGACTAGTTTAGATGAAAACATACAAGTTCATACAGAAATCAGAAAAAGTTACCTCACAGAATCTGCTAATCTGAAATAAAATGATAACTGTAAACCTGACCAATTGTGGGGCAAGATTAGAAGGCTGTCGTTCCCTTTTCCCTCCAGAGCTTCCTACCTAACTGGAAGCTCAAGGCACTAAAAATAGAAAGAAGATGGAGTGCAAATATTTCCCCAGTGAAAACACCAATAATCTTTACTGTGAGTTGACACGAATTGCTTGTTACACTGCCCTAGGATATCATGGCCTGAAGCGACAATGTATGCACACATACACAAAGAAACACATACAAACTTGCTCAACATCCCTCCAAAGCCATGGAACTATGTTTGTATATGCACATTTTTAGCATCCAAATAGAATCAGACTTTTAGCTAATACCTACTCAACAAAATCCATGACTTGGAGCCTGCCAGGTATATCCCCCCCCCCCCGCCGCCTCTTCAGAATGCTTTTACTCATCTCTCTCTCTCTCTCTTCACTTTTCTCTGGTGTTTTTATTATTAATGTTATTATGGTTCAAGCATAAGCTGATTCATTGGTGAGCCCATGTAACTTAACCCCCGAAGTACTAAATTTCTTCAAATGTACTAAAGACACAGATTTGTTGTTACCTCTAGCAATATCCCAAGAAAACGAGTGATGGCCGTGTCATATCACCATATAATGACTTAATTTATTGTGACACCCAGGGAATGGGCACTTAAAAAGATTTACAAACAAGTAATTAAACTACATACAAATGTATATTCCCATTTCCTAATAAATTTTTCACCTGGATCAGATTGGAACCATTTTCACTTACCTTCTCATTCTAGTTCTATACAATAATCCCCAGGTCATGCAATTATCTTGTTTTATTAGTTGAATTCCCAAGATAAAGTATAACTCAAATGATAAGATTTTTATAACTTATTACTTTGTACTTTTCATGTTTCTTGACTAACACACATAGCAGGTTGAATTGTTGGACAGCGCAACCTTCTTAATATAATCATCCATGCATCAAGGATGGAATTCTTCCTTCAATAGCCTTTTCAGATTATCTAACGTCAGAATCTAGTAACAAAACAGTTTTTTTTAAAGCAGGAAGGTTTGTTTGAATTTTATGATTTATCTGTAATGTTGAGAAAAAGCACATGCTATACAATAGATTAAATATAGTTGTTCCGTGTTTTCAAAATAGTTTACTGGCACCCAACAGTGTGTAATTGGTTCTAGGATTCTGGGATTAGGCTTCTCTTTTTACTTCTCATAAACTGAAATTTTATTTTATTTTATTTATTTTATTTTATTAAATTTTTATACCGCCCTTCTCCTGAAGGACTCAGGGCGGTGTACAGCCAAAATAAAACAGAATATATACAATTAAAACAACATTTAAAACAAAGCAAATTATAAAGGCTGATAATTAAAAATTTAAATTTTAAATTTTTAAGAAATGTTAAGAAACCCAATTAAAATTCAACGCTATTATGCCAGTCCCGCTTGAATGAATAAATATGTTTTAAGCTCACGACGGAAGGTCCGAAGATCAGGCACTTGACGCAGGCCAGGGGGAAGTTCGTTCCAGAGCGTCACTGCCCCCACAGAGAAGGCCCTACTCCTGGGGGCCGCCAGCCGACACTGTTTGGCGGACGGCACCCTGAGGAGACCCTCTCTGTGAGAGCGTACGGGTCAGTGGGAGGCAAAGGGTAACAGCAGGCGGTCTCGTAAGTACCCGGGTCCTAAGCCATGGAGCGCTTTAAAGATGGTAACCATTAGACCAAATTAGACAGCTTTCTCTGTTATAAGAGGAAAGTTTCTCTATTCAGTCAGACCAAGTGATAGAACAATTTACCATCTTCTCTTCTGGATCAGTTCTCACTTTAAAGCAGAAGAATGGAAGACTTTCTTAGTTCAAGGGTCCAATTTCCAATTAAAAATAGTCCCAAATGCTGCATTCCAATGTTGTCAGAATAAAATACAAAGGACGATGTCATTTACAGACACCACCGCAATTTTATCAAGAATATATCTACAGGGACTCCCCAAAACAGCAACTGAAAACTCAAGGGAAGAGCAATTTTAAAACGCAACTAAGTTTTCTTAAAAATAAGAATAGGCATGATATAAAAATCATAGTCCTGTGCATGTTTATTCAGAAGTACATTTGAGAAGCAATTTAAAATCCAACCTAATCCACATTTACCCAGAAATAAGATCAAGTATCATATGAAAATCCCAGGCTTGTAACAGTGAGAGGTAATATCCCATCATAGTGTGCTTATTTGGAAATAACAGTGAAAAGGAATTCAAAATCCCCAAATAATTACGGAAGCAGGAGCACTTAATATTGATTGCTGTACCAAATACCAAGAAGCCATTGCCACTTAGGAGGTGCAGAGCACTTCAGCAGATGCAAATTGATCTGGCAATCTCCACTTTAAAGATCTAAGGGTTCTTTAACATTCAAAGACAACAAAGCCACTCCAGAGAAATAGATCCACTCCGGAGATTAACAAAGATTCAGCAACTTTTTGGTCTCTGAAGTACATGAAGCAGCAGAGAAGTACAATACTTCATGAAATATATGCAGCACTGATCTTCTTGTAAGGTATCCAGAATTAACAAGTTACAATGTGGGAACTGTGTAAACAGGAAAATAGATGTAACAAATATTTTTTAAAAAGCATATTGTATTCCCAAGAGGCGCCAGAATGACAGGATAAGAGTGGGGTTACAGAAAGGGAGTATGTTATATTGGTAATTCTCCCTTGTCTTGATTGGGTCCTGAGAGATCTTTGACCTAAGTACCCCATACTTTACAAAATCTTCCAGATGCTATCAGTTCTTTTTTATTTGCTTCTCTATATTGTGTTGCCCATGTACCAAAACCAGAACTAGAATAATGTGGATTTTAAGCAGAAGACATTCTTTAGACTTTGAAATAAACCAGAATTATCTCCTTGTGGAGATAATTAATATTAATGCAGGGGTGAAATCTAAAAACTTTCCCTAACGGTTCTGTGGACGTGGCTTAATTGGTGGGCATAGCTTGGTGGTCAGGTGACTAAATGGGCATGGCAAATAATAATAAATAATAAAAATAATAAAATGTACAAAACTTGGGAGCACACTGGTCTACTTTCTTTAAAAATAGAGGCACCGGTCTACCAATTGCTTTTTTTTGGGAGGCACTGGTCTACCTTCTTTAAAAATAGAGGCACTGGTCTACTAGCTGCCTACAGCAGTGATCAGCTGTAGTACGGCCCTTTGAAGTGCTGCAGCAGTCATTTAAGGCCATTTGCAGCTATATCACCACCGAGAGCTTCAGGGACAGAGAAGAGGAACAGCGAGGCATGGGCGGAGGGGGGCAGGGATTTTTGCTACCGGTTCTCCGAACTACCCACCCCCATCGCTACCGGATCGCGCAATCCAGTCCGAACCGGGAGCATTTTACCCCTGTATTAATGGCATAAAATCTGTTTTCACACATGATTTTTAACACATCAAGCAAAAATGATCTGGATAACACTGCTTTTTTCCTATTTTAGTTTATAACTAATGCAATAAACATGTTTATATTTTAAAAATCACATTAGCAAAAATGATTAAATGAAACAATATAATATAATTTGATCTTTTGTGGCTAGATATTTCCATTATTATTTATTTCCATCGATCAGCTTGTTAGTCTTATTATTTAATAGCAATTAAGAGAATTAGTTCTATGTGTCAGACATGTCATATGCCTTCTACTTTGGGGAATAAACTATCTGTGCTTCTGTCATTATGAATTCCCAGGTTCTTTCTAATCTATCAATATCTATATAATCTCTATCATTTATCTCTATCATCTATCTATCTATCTATCTATCTATCTATCTATCTATCTATCTATCTATCTATCTATCATCTATTTTCAGATGTTTATGAAGCCAATATGACTTTCATAAGCAAAAACAAAAGTAGTAAAAAATAAGTAGTATTGGCAAATATATATATATCAAAAGATTATCATCTTTTCAGAGGTATAAACATTAATGACCTTAAGAATGTTCCTGTTTTTAATCAGAGGCTACTACAATTAATGGAAGACATTCCTGTATCCAACCCAGGAATGACCATAAGGAGGAATCAGAAATGCCAGTATGGACACTGGGACCATGTGATGAAAGCCCTGTTCCTTTTTATAAGTTGTGGCACATGTTAAAAAAGAGATGGCAGTTCAATCCTGCAATTGCTGGAACCAATGTGACTTTTTTGACTCTTTGCCCTCACAGATGTCTCTGATGAAACTTGAACTATGAATGTAAGCATTAAGACAAAATTTTATCTTTTGCAGTTGACCTCTTTCAAATATATAGATTTTTTAAAAATATATTTCAAATCCTAGCCAGGGCCAACCCAACCTCAAAATCCAATAGCTTCCTTTGTAAGGAAAACAATATGGCAAATTGATAAATGTCCTTCCTTTAAGGATAAAATCAAAGCTATTGCCTACAAAACATTTCAGACTGTTGGTAGGAGTTTTTAGTGTAGCATTAAAGAAACTGTAGTCATGTATGAATATACTACTGTATTCTTTCCCTTCAGTGTTCTGCTTGTTGCCATGCTCCTTCAACTTAATATCATCAATCAAAAAGGACCTCTCTTAAGCTATGTCATCAGCAACTCTCAATTGCCCCAACCCACAATATCCTTCTTGTATAAAATTAGAGGTTGATTTTAAAATGCAAACCATTAGCCTTTTGACATAGTGTCAACAGAAACTATCTGCTTTTTTTCTACACATACCAAAAGTCACACAGATGAATATAACACGAAAACACGATGAATATAACACGAAAACACAGATGAATATAACACGAAAACACGAATAAAATTCGGTCGGTTTTCCAGAAGAAATTGAATTTAAAACAAACCATGCAATCCTTACAATGTGCTTTATATGTTATATATCTCTAAAGGTTTGCTGGCCAACTACCTTGATATAATTACAGCAAAAAATAAACACAGTTTATTTTTCAGGTATTTTTAACTTCAGTTTTTTCAGTTTAAGGGTTATTTTTAATTCTATTGATTTTTTTTAACTGTAAAATTGAAATGTTTATTTAAATGTAATTTGTAAAACTGTGCCATACATAACTATTGCAAAAATGACTGGCAAGATCCATGCTATGCTTTAAAATATTATTTCACAGTATCCATTACCATGTTCTGAGAAATTAGTTCAAATGTCAGGATTATCTTGCTTGACTAATATGGAGATAATATAGATATAGCTCAGCAGAGAGCATTAAACAATTTGTGAGCAATTTTTTTCCATTTACCACCCTATTCTTTTTCCCTTTCAGTTCTGTCATCTGATGAAGTATCCTTCTCTTTAAAAAAAATATTGACACTTTCTACATAAACTATTTATGGAGATATGGTAATAAATGTAACTGTAAAACAATACACACAACTTATGTCATTCTGGGTCTGTTTTGTTTTGTTTGGAGAACAGTTCCAAGCAGTGGCCTGATCAAAGTGACCGCTTGATCACAGTGGCCCATGCTGGGGTATCACGAGTCCTGCAACATTTATTAACAGAACAGCTTCCCTATTCCTGTTCTAGTTGGAATTAAATTCTTAAAACCTTTTCTTTTCCATATTCATCCAGTGAAGCAGCAGAGATCCAAGATGAAAGGATTGTCTTGCCATTTTTTGTTCTTGGCTTACATGATACCGTTTCTTTATTTTCCCTGTAGACATATTTGCAGATCAGGCTTACAGCTATACTTAGGTCGGGCTTCTGACCTCAGTTAAGCTACTGTGTCTCTGCTGAAGTACTGCCCTTTAGATCACTGACTTGCTATTATTCTGTGGTTAATAGATCTGATTGGGGTACACATTAGAAAGAATCTGGCTATAGTCCTATTCCTAGTTTTAAATGCAGAGGTAACTTACACAAAAGATCTGCTGAATAATGAGGACAAACAGGAAAGGGTCAAGAAAAAAGGAAGGAGAGGAAGGAAGGAGAGGAAGGAGAGGAAGGAAGGAAGGAAGGAAGGAAGGAAGGAAGGAAGGAAGGATTTTCAGCATAGTGGAGTGGATACACTCTTCATTTTATAATGGACAGTTCGTATAGCACTCTGCAGATCATACAACTAAAATCATTACCATTTAAAAATCAAGGCATCTTGTGACAAAGATTCATTTCAGAGAACCTGTCCTATATCCTGGGAAAATAAATATTGACACTTACGAGAATTTTTTTACACATAGGAATCCTGTTGGAGAAAGTGACAGCACCAGGCTCTTTCTCCCACCCGTAACTACAGTATACTAACGCCTTATGTCACATTTGCATTTCTATTCAACTGAACTGCCTGACAATGAGGCAAATGGTTTTGCCTTATCTGTACAATTCTGGACAACAGAGATTTCTATGCTATACAAAAGAACAGCCTTTACCATTCAGAAGTCCACCAAGATACCTTTGGGAATCCTGCCTTATAAATATGTTTCCTTGCCAAATTATTCACCACACACACACATTAATTGTAAAAATGAAGGAAGGGACTGAAGTAAAAAGAGAATCTACTGGGAGACAAAACTCTACCATTTACAATTTCAAGTACAATTTAGCTCCATTCTGACCGAACAAAACTGAAAAGAGATTGTGGGTTTCATATTTATCAGAACAATGCATGACATTTTTCAAATGTCCAGGTTTTGTAAACATTTTTCAAAAGTTCCAGGTTTCATAAACAATGAAAAATTGAGTTCAGTTACTCCAGCCTTGCTTTTTCCACCAGGGTCACAAGAGTATTTGATACGATATTCTGTGCTGAATACTGCCTACTATTCAAATTATTGAAAATATGGCCAAGAGTATGATTTTTTAAAGCAATTTTAAATTGACCTGAATAGAACACAATTTTGTCCTCAACTATTTGAATGGAATTTGTTATCACCTTCTCAAAAGAAGAAAACAGAAAATATCCTAATTTCTTTAAATCATTAAACCTCTTGTTCCCTTAGTCAAAGTTTGTAAGGACAAAGTAAGCAGCAAATTCATTTAGTTTCACTTAGTACATTGCTTATATAATTTTTCTAACATTCTGATTTTTTTCCCCTTGGTTAATTTTTCTATAGGCGCTAGCATCACAATTATTTAGCAAAATCAAAGAATACATCTGCTGTTTTTCCCCCCATCCTACCTGCACAAGCCCATCAAAAAAACAACAGTATTTTTATTTGCTGATATTTTTGCTTGCATAGAGGGATGGCTGATGACTACAAAAAACAGAGCTGTTATTGCTTCTTAACAACATATATTAATAAAACACAAGAGTACGCATATTGCACATACATGCCAAAACGCAACAAGTCAGCCTGAAAATCAAAATTAACAAGATACAAGTGCACAAGACCATGCAAAAAGCTACGCAAACACTAAGGTTACATTAACCAAGCAACCAAATCAACACTGTGCAATTAATTTTTACAATCTCAGTAGCATTAACAACACTTCTGAGTGAAGCACAGTTATGCACACACAGGCACATACCTGTTTGCATGTTTACTGCAAAATAAAGGCATAGTACAACATCCAGACAATTCACCCACTCATTTAGAATAGAATAGAATAGAATAGAATAGAATAGAATAGAATAGAATAGAATAGAATAGAATAGAATAGAATAGAATTTTTTATTGGCCAAGTGTGATTGGACACACAAGGAATTTGTCTTGGTGCATATGCTCTCAGTGTGCATAAAAGAAATGATACGTTCATCAAGGTACAACATTTACAACACAATTGATGGTCAATATATCAATATAAATCATAAGGATTGCCAGCAACAAAGTTACAGTCATACAGTCATAAGTGGAAGGAGATTGGTGATGGGAACGATGAGAAGATTAATAGTCGTGGTGTGGGTCTAGCAATTTATTTTTAAAAGTATGGTGAATCTCCGCTGGAAGATGTTGGAAAACAGCACCTAACTGCAAACAACAACACAGCTGAAATGGTTGGAATATTAAACGCTATGGTGCTTTATAAGTTCAGGTTTTGTTCGACATTTAGTACAAAATAGCATATTTTTGTTTTGACACCCTATCTTAATTCTTACAATGTACATTTGTTGAATACTTGGAGTACTTAAAATACTTTGCATCCACAAATCTTTATAATTTGTGTCATTTAATTCCCATGTGTGACAATTTCATATTAATTGCTTTAAAATTATCATCTTCTTACTGATATGATGAAATCTCCAGATGAGCTTGAGACTTATACCTATTATATAAAAAGCTTACAATTTATAAAAAGCAAAAAAGAGAAGAGTTCTCTATGCAATAGAATGTCTATATAAAATTCAGAGGATGTCCTGACTATTTTAAGCAATAGTGAACCTATCAAACATAATTTGGGAGTTTGCGAGATTGTTTGGGATGAGTTTGACCCTGTGGCTCTCGAGGATGTGGACAGGTTGTTGGAGAGGTTGCATGCCACCATGTGTTTACTGGACCCGTGCCCCTCCTGGTTGGTGCTGGCCACACAGGAGGTGACACGAGGCTGGCTCCGGGGGATTATCAATGCTTCTTTGGTGGAAGGGGTTTTCCCTGCCGCCTTGAAAGAGGCGGTGGTGAGACCCCTCCTCAAGAAGCCTTCCCTGGACCCAGCTGTTTTGGGAAATTATCGTCCGGTCTCCAATCTCCGCTTTGTCGTGAAGGTTGTAGAGAGTGGCATGTCAGCTACCCCAATACCTGGATGAAGCTGTCTATCTAGACCCGTTCCAGTCCGGCTTCCGGCCCGGATATAGTACGAAGACGGCTTTGGTCGCATTGGTGGATGATCTCTGGAGGGCCAGGGACAGGGGTTGTTCCTCTGCCCTGGTCCTATTAGACCTCTCAGCGGCTTTTGATACCATCGACCATGGTATCTTGCTGCACTGGTTGGGGAATTTGGGAGTGGGAGGCACCGTTTACCGGTGGTTCTCCTCCTATCTCTCTGACCGGTCGCAGACGGTGTTGACAGGGGGGCAGAGATCGACCGCGAGGCGCCTCACTTGTGGGGTGCCGCAGGGGTCGATTCTCTCGCCTCTCCTGTTCAACATCTATATGAAGCCGCTGGGTGAGATCATCAGTGGCTTTGGGGTGAGGTACCAACTGTACGCTGATGATACGCAGCTGTACTTTTCCACCCCAGGCCACCCCAGTGAAGCTATCGAAGTACTATCCCAGTGTCTGGAAGCCATACGGGTCTGGATGGGGAGAAACAGGCTCAAGATCAATCCCTCCAAGATGGAGTGACTGTGGATGCCGGCACCCCGGTACAGTCAGCTGCAGCTGCAACTGCAGCTGACTGTTGGGGGCGAATCATTGGACCCAATGGAAAGGGTGCACAACTTGGGCATTCTCCTGGATGGACAGCTGTCGTTTGAAGATCATTGACAGCCGTCTCCAGGAGAGCTTTTTATCAGGTCCACCTGATCCGCCAGTTGCGCCCCTTCCTTGACCGGGATGCCCTATGCACGGTCACTCACGCTCTTGTTACCTCCCGCCTGGATTATTGCAATGCTCTCTACATGGGGCTCCCCTTGAAGAGCACCCAGAGGCTCCAGTTAGTTCAAAATGCAGCTGCGCGGGTGATAGAGGGAGCCGCACGTGGCTCCCATGTAACACCACTCCTGCGCAGACTGCACTGGCTGCCTGTGGTCTCTCGGGTGCACTTTAAGGTTTTGGTCATTACCTTTAAAGCGCTCCATGGCTTAGGGCCAGGGTATTTACGGGACCGCCTTCTGCTACCAAACACCTCCCACCGACCCGTTCGCTCACACAGAGAGAGGCTTCTCAGGGTGCTGTCCGCCAAGCAATGTTGGCTGGCGGCCCCCAGGGGAAGGTCCTTCTCTGTGGGGGCTCCTAACCTCTGGAATGAACTTCCCCCTGGATTGCGTCAACTGCCTGACCTTCGGACCTTTCGCCGCGAGCTGAAGATGTATTTGTTTATTCGTGTGGGACTGGCTTAGTAATTTTAAATTTTATAATTTTAAAGAGTTTAATTTTAATATTCATATTGGATATAAATTTTAGGTTTTTTTAACATTATGTTGTTTTAAATTTTTGCCAAACATATAATAAGTTTTTTAATCTTTGTTTTTATCTGTATATTGTCATTTTTTTTTAATTGTGGCTGTGAACCGCCCTGAGTCCTTCGGGAGAAGGGCAGTATAAAAATCCAATAAATACTAATACTAATAGTAATACTAATTTGATGAAGTAAGTAGACGGTTTTAATAAATTTTATTTATTTATTTATTTATTTTTGTCACAACAGTATACACAAACAATGGTCATAGATAAAACAACATATCTTGAAGAATATATATATATATGAGTAAAAAAATATGTATCAACTATATTAATTTGATATAATGAAGGGAACAATAGGACAGGAACGGTAGGCACTATTGTGCTCTTATGCACGCCCCTTAAATTTTAAATTATATTATACCATAACAATATATGTTATATATTTAATTTAATATATTTTTAAATATAAATAACATATAAATATAAATAAAATATAAATATAAATATATGTTATATATTTAAGTAAATATATTTAATTTATAATAAATTATAAATTAAATTATACCATAACAAGCCAGGATCTGCTTTCATTTACTAGATCTCATGACATTATGGGATGTGAGGAAATCATAGTTGGTATTCAGCAGGTTCTGACCAGTTCTGGAGAACTGGTAGCGGAAATTTTGAGTAGTTTGAAGAACTGGTAAATACCACCTCTGACTGGCCCCACCCCCATCTATTCTCTGCCTCCTGAGTCCCAGCTGATTGGGAGAAAATGGGGGTTTTGTAGTAACCTTCCCCTGGAACGGGGAGGGAATGGAGATTTTACAGTATCCTTCCCTTGCAACGCCACCAAGCCATGCCACACCCACCAAGCCATGCCCACAGAACTGGTAGTAAAAAAATCCCACCACTGGAGGTAACCTATGTGTCGAGCCCAGCTCTGGCTCGACACATGACGCTACGGGGATCTGGATCATTTATTTATTTTTATTTTATTTATTTATTTAGATTTTTATACCGCCCTTCTCCCGAAGGACTCAGGGTACAGCCAAATTATAAAACAATACAATATACAATTAAAAGAAAGACTTAAAACAAGCATATTCCATAAATGGCCGAAATTTAAAACAATCAAATTTAAAACCCTTAAAATTCATAAATAGTAACCCCAATTAAAATTATTTAAGATTAAAAATTTAAGCCAGTCCCGCTTGAATAAATAAATGCGTTTTCAGCTCACAGCGAAAGGTCCGAAGGTCAGGCAGTTGTCGCAATCCAGGGGGAAGTTCGTTCCAGAGGTTAGGAGCCCCCACAGAGAAGGACCTTCCCCTGGGGGCCGCCAGCCGACATTGCTTGGCGGACGGCACCCTGAGAAGCCCCTCTCTGTGTGAGTGAACGGGTCGGTGGGAGGTGTTTGGTAGCAGAAGGCGGTCCCGTAAATACCCTGGCCCATGGAGCGCTTTAAAGGTAATGACCAAAACCTTAAAGTGCACCCGAGAGACCACAGGCAGCCAGTGCAGTCTGCGCAGGAGTGGTGTTACATGGGAGCCACGTGCGGCTCCCTCTATCACCCGCGCAGCTGCATTCTGAACTAACTGGAGCAATTACTGCAGGCTTGAGTCCCACCAGGCCCAAGGTTGACTCAGCCTTCCATCCTTTATAAGGTAGGTAAAATGAGGACCCAGATTGTTGGGGGGGGCAATAAATTGACTTTGTATATAAATATACAAATAGAATGAGACTATTGCCTTACACAATGTAAGCCGCCCTGAGTCTTCGGAGAAGGGCGGGATATAAATGTAAAAAAAAAGTAGAGAAAACTACAGAAGACAAGAAAGTATGTCCATGTCTATGGAGAGGGGCACTTCCTGTGCCATTTTCAAAGACTTACTTCCAATCTCTATTCTCTCCACCTTTTAGAAAAAGAGTTGCTTGAAATAAGATTTTAATTATTTAATTAATTAAGATTTTTAATTAATTAAGATAATTAAGATTTAATTATGTTTCTTTATTTTATTGCATTATTAGACACCTTGAGCATTAGTGCTGGAGGGAAAGATAGGATACAAATCTAATAAATAGTAATAGTAATAATTCTATTATTGATACTACAGTTCAACAAAATGATCTTTTGGTTCTCTGAGAATTGAATAAATATAATCCACAGAACAAAAAAAGAGAAAAAAATGAAGAATACATTTAAAAACAATATAAACTTAATATAAATATAAGCATCTAACAAACATTCCCAATAACTGAGGAAAAGCCAGGTTTTTATGGCTAACCAGATTAGGTCTATCCAAATTTCCAGAAGAGGTTGTTCCATAGGACTAGCATCATGACAAAGAAAGCATTTCTTGAGGCCCACAACATGGCAGGAGGCTTTTCTTTTTTGTTAATTTGTGTTTAATGTTAAGAAACCAATATTAATTTGTAAAGTTCTCGAAAGTAACACTTTTGAGAACTTTATAATTTTTTTTAGAATTTGTAAAACTTTATAAAAGTTATAAAAATGTTACCTAAAATTTCTCATTTGAAACTATGAGAGAATCTACACAGCAAAACCATCTGAACCATTTCAGTTTTAAATATTTTTTTCTTTGTTAAAAGATGAAGTACTTATTAATTAATAAAATTAAATGCATAATTTGAATTAAGATAACATCAGGAATCCTATATTAGAAGATGATGAATTGCACACTAACTATGTGTGTAATGTATTTTTTGTTGGTCGGTTGGCTTAGTTATGAATGGGTGCCATCTTCCATCTGCTGTCTTGCTAGCTTATTTCCATTACAGTTTCAGTATTTCACAGTTTTTAAGATGTCATTCTAGTTTTGTCTTCCTCTCTATAGCCTTTTGTGACTGTTTATATGTTTATTCTGCATTTCTGTCACATGTATCTTTGAAACATTAAATATAAATGTTAACACTGTATGCATATTTCCAATTGCATGTGAATATTCTAATTTCTTTATATAGTTAGCTAGTCAGGAAATTTCATACCTCTGTTTTCAGATAACTCATAATCAATTAAAGAAATGTGGGTTTTGAGTTATCAGACTGTTTTTGAATGATTATGATGTATTATTTTTGATTGCTTTTGGGGGAAGTTAGGAATTGATGATTGTAGGGGTACAATTAAGTTGGGATGAAATTTTTTTAGCATATGTTTGTTTTATTTTTAACTATACCTTGTGCTCGTTCCGGGAAGTCGGGGAGGGGTTGCGAAGGGAGGGGGGAGGAGGGGGGGAAAGGGGGGGGGAAATTTTGTAAAACTTTTTGAATAAAAAAAAAAGAAATGTGGGTTTTCACTTTATTTTCATTCTTCTTCAATGATAATTGTTTGGCAAATCTTGGAAACTATTTTTACTCAGAATATTTTAATTACGAACATGGAAGTATAACATCAGATTTTTAAAACTGCATCTACAGTTTGAGTTTGAGTTCATTTAAAACTAAAATCTCACACTAAGGACTAGATATTGAGAAAGAATCACTGAACCTATATTGAACCTATCTACCTTTAGATATATTGCAATATGTGGGTTTACTATAACGTTTGTCTGAGAGCAGTAAACTGGGTGACAATTTTTATTAGACAAATGCTTGCCAGTTAACATCACAGAAAAGCTGTGATGTTACAACTGATTCACAATTGTGTTAAGATTACAGTCTTGAATTTAAGCTTGTTTTATTTGACTCATTTTGACAAGGCTAATTCAGTTTAATTGAAAATATTTTCTCTTAACTGGATTATGCATAGAAACTAAAGAAAGATATTACGTTTGTGAAAGAGTTGTCTATAGTATTATATTTTGCACTAACATAAAACCAGAAAAGAAGAACAGTTTTCCATATAAATCACAAATCATACTGAGGTACAATATGAGGAATAAATAGCTCTTAAGAGCTTACCCACCCCAATTCTCAACATTGCTACTGCTTAACTCTACAGCAAATTGTCAAGATAACTAGTAGTGATTTAGAGTTCAAACCGGAAAAAAAAAGTATTGTAGACAAGCTCAATTCACTGCACATTTTTGTGATTCCAAATAGACGCCTACTAAGTCTTTGGGGTACAGAAAACTAAATGTAATGACAGCTGAGTTTCAGGGTAGGAATAAATTATTCATTTAAACTGTTCATTGTTTATACAGTTCAAACTGTAGAATATGTGGCCCACATATAATGCACTGATGAAAAAGCATATGAATGGGATGGGGTCTAGATCAGAATTCCCCAGTATTTGGAGACCAGTAGTGTTGTGAGGAGGGAATATTGTGGGAACCATCTAAAATTGGCTAATAGAGTATCTGTGATTTGGGTACAGACAGGACTATTCATCAATACATAGGAAGGGATAAGTGGGCAAGTGAATTCACAAAAGTTAGCATGTAAATCAGTGTTCTTCAATCTCAGCAACTTTAAGACATGTAGACCTCAACTCCCAGAATTCCCCAGCCAGCATTATACTCTAATATAAATGATACAA
Source organism: Ahaetulla prasina (assembly GCF_028640845.1). Taxonomy (NCBI): domain Eukaryota; kingdom Metazoa; phylum Chordata; class Lepidosauria; order Squamata; family Colubridae; genus Ahaetulla; species Ahaetulla prasina. The sequence continues at coordinate 58,988,962 of NC_080539.1, forward strand.
ATAGGTGGCACAAATTGTATAATTGTATAAGGTTGTATAGAACTGTAAGATTTACATAATTTCCACAATGAAGTTATGATGCACGTAACATTGCTATGGTTTGCACCAATCAGCCATATACCAAACACCTCATATCAAACATATCAAAACCAAAATTATAGCCAGCAACCTGAAAAGCTCCAGAGAAGTTACTTAGCAAGAAACTTAAAACAAGGTAGAAAAGGGATTTGAGTCAAAGAACAGAACAGAACATTTGGAAGGGACCTTGGAGGTCTTCAAGTTCGACCCCCTGCTTAGGCAGGAACCCTATACCATTTCAGACAAATGGTTGCCCAATCTCTTCTTTAAAATTTCCAGTGTTCGAGCATTCACAACTTCTGGAGGCAAGTTGTTCCACTGATTAATTGTTCTAACTGTCAGGAAATTTCTTCTTAGTTCGTGATAGTTAGAACAATTAATCAGTGGAACGATTTGTCTCCAGAAGTTGTGAATGCTCCAGTTAAAATTGCCAAAACATTTTTTCCCCAAGAAAGGGAAAAAAAAGTTGCAGATGATTGTACATATATATATATATATATATATATATATATATATATATATATATATATATATATATATATATATATATATATATATATATATATATACACACATATATACACCCAAAAAGAAATATGACCGTGCCTCATATCTACCAATATGTATATACACTAAACAAAAGAGATACTACACTTAAATGGATAAACTAACTCCCATTGCACCAAAACAAGTACAGGATCTTCCTCTCCCAACCTGTCAAACAGCTAAACATTCTCTCCAAATTCCTAAGCCTTCCAGGAAGCTCCCAACCTCTGTGAGCCAATCAATCTTTGTGTTTGTTTCTTTCTTGCATTCCTTTCAACAAAGCTGGTCCTGCTTCAGAATGGATTTGTGGACAGTCTATTTTTTCCAGGAGATTACACATGGAGTCTGGAAGCAGTTTAGAACCAAGAGTGACTCTGGTCTGATGCACACAACATTTCTTTCTTTTTTTTCTTGTTTAATAAACAACAGAAAGGCAGGAAGCCTGTCTAATGCCAAAGGGGTTTCACCAACTCACTTTCTATGGAAATCTCATCTTTAGATTATGCCATTGCATTTGCTGCCAATAGTGCCTATGAACATAGCATTTCAATAAGATGAGTATCAAATAAGATAAAATTTGTTGGAAGACAAAGCAATGGTAAATTATGAAGCATGTAGCTTATGCAATAATGTAAGGATCCTTCCAATTATGTTGTTGCTATATATATTTTAATTGCCTGCAGTTCTAGATAGAGAATTATTTCTTTACAACCCTTTGGCAAATTTTGCAATAAACCAACGATGCAGCCTCCTCCAAACAACTCTCTTCCAGATGCCTGAAATACAGCTCTCCTCCTTTCCAGCCAAAATAGGTGATATTTTCAGAAATCACAAAGTTGTTACTTCAAACCAGGTAGCATGAAATGCTGCAATGCCTTGGGATCTTTCACTCCACAGGTATACATTCAACATTCTGCTACCAAGTACTTGGAATTCTTCCTCAGACAACCTTATCCAATACAGGCTACTTATGTTCATATGATTTGAATATAAATTATTGGGAAAAAGAAAAACTTTTATATTTCCCACATAAAAGCTTAAGTTTATTAATTAAAGGCCCTATTGCCTTTTTCTTCTTTGTATAAACGTCCTATTTCCCTTATTTATTTATTTTTGGTAAAATGGTTTTGCAATTGAGTGCCATCATGTGCAATCGGGTAAGTCCTTCCTTATTGACCCATGCTACATATTTATTTGCATTGTCTCCCTGGTTCAACAAGTCTGCATTGATGGCACCTGTTAAAGCTGCCTCAGCTAAGCTGTTCCGCATTTGTCTAGCTGGATTTGGGTTTCCTGGATCCCTGACTGAATACAAAGTGAGCAGAAAAAAAACACTGTTTGGCAACAAGCACAGTAGGGAATATGCTGTCTGTTGGTATACAAATGCGTGAATGTATTCCTCATAACATTTCTAAGGGAGTGTGCTGCTTGAGTCTCGTTGCTGTTGAGATCAAAATGATCTCCTTTGTTGTCAGTTGTTTAACAGCAGCTGTTTAATGTAACTTCAAATGATCTGCTTGAATGAAGTTGTCATTTTTGCATCCATCCTTAACGTGGTTAGAAAAGCAAAAGCTCAGCCACACTATAGTATTTTTCTATTGTTTTCTGAAAAGTTTTATACTATACATTTCAGATGTCCCAGCCAAAAAACCAGAAATGTTAAATCAATTGTTTTTTTTAAAAATGTTTTTCTTCTGAAAGCGTAGTGTAAATGATTTTCAGTTCACCTCTAAAAATAAACATGCCAGAAATTACAAGTGTTACAGCAACGTTTTCTTAATACATGTTGTCTTAAATTTATTTCTGCATTTCTTTAATACAACACAGATTCACTGAATTTTTACTAATTTTTTTCAGCACAGGAGAATTTGGCAAGGTTTCTGGTTTAGCTGGATAATGAACCAATAGCATATTGTAATACCTGATCTTGGAAAATATTTGCAATCCTCTAATGAACAATAGAGGGCACTAATGCCTCTAATCTGGAAAAAAAAACCTTGCACATCATAGGAAAGAAATAAGAAAACATCATATGGCTCATAAAACTTATTTGCCAAATATGTGTCTGTGCATATGAATGCATATGCAGGCATTTCATTTTTTCTGATGTCATTAACAATTTCCCTTGTTCTCTGAATTTTTATCTTTCTTAGAGAAACAAGAAGATTATTGCTTGCATCATCCCAACATTTTAAAAAAGTATTTTATACTACCTTTTTTATTCAATATGCTTAAAAAGTAACCAGAATATTATTTCAAACCATTCAGCCAATATCTGCAGCTCTTATTGCAAAGTTGATATTGTTTAATACAAAACACAGTAGGTGCTTTTTACAAATATATGTAGCATAAAGGCCCTTCAGAAAAGGTGTGTTTTGTCCTTTTTCATGGTACCACTTGCTAAAAAAAACCCTGTCAAACACAAGCAAATAAAGCTGGTCTAGAAAACGGATATCTGTAGACCAGGGGGAATAGTTTAATATAATAATGCTGTTTGAGACAGATGCAAAATTATAAACACTATTGTATATCCTTCCTATTATTAGTATTCCTTGGAGAAAATGTATATGAAAAATCAAGATAAGCATTGCAAGAAAAAAAAGTATTACAAAAATTTAGATATTCCTGATCATCAAATAGTTGTATTCAATTTGCTTTGTAAAGCACCTAAAGGTCCATATTATAGTTGTGAAGCAACATTAATTTTTCACAGTTACTAAAGTATTCTGCTCTTGTATAGCAACTCAAGATACCTTGGGCACAATTTTTGACATCAACATGATCCATTAATTTTGGGGAGCCTTGCTGCTTCCTGTAAAATCAGTATTTAAATCAATTTACAACTTTAGCTTCATCAGAGTGCAAAAGGTGTGTGTTGTCCTTTTTTCATGGTCCTAATACATAGGTACCAAAATCAATGTGTTGTTTTGTTAACTTAAACAATTTCAAAAGAAAACTTCTATATTGTTCTTTTTTTAATGGCATCATGCAGGAGGTTGGTTTCTGGTTGTCTTTGTAGCTTTCTTATGAAAATTGTGTTTACAAGTCTTTAAAAATAAATTGTTGAATAAATAAGATGATAATACGCACCTTGTGGCTTTTTGTTTTACTGAATTAAAGCAGTGATGCTGGTCAAGGGGATACATTTACTAATACATTCTAACACTATATGTTTTTAATAACTGTACCAATATTATATATCTTACATGATCATTTTTGTGTTTTCTTCAACATGCCCATTTTGACTATATATTTTTTCAGAAGTGATCTATGACAGGAACATAGGTTGGTTCTTTGTGTTTGACCAATGAAGTCTACAATAGCTGACTAGTTACGGAGTATGAGCCTTTAGATTGGCTTTAGTATATTGTATTGGCTAGACAATGTGGGAAGTATAATTTCAACCCATTTGGATGGCCTCAGATTGGGAAAGAATGTTTTAATTTATACTCTCTTTGATTCTTATAAATGCCAATCAGTTATGCATGTTTTATAAATACAGTTGTTGCAATGAGTAGTGTAGCTGGGACTGCCCTTGAAGATTAACCATAAGCTTCAATAGGTCCAAAATGCAGCAGTGCAGACAACTATGGATGTACCTGATAATGCCCATGTTGCACTTGCACTGGCTCCTAATTTGCTTTGGAGTGCAGTTGAAGATGATGATTACTATCTACTTAGTCTTACATACCATTGGATAAGGGTATGTGAAGGACCACCTTACTTCCATCATTTCCACCCTTTCCATTACACTAAGGAGGAGGGGCATGTCTATGAAGAGTCTCAGTCATCCAGGTCATGGTTGTCTCAAAGGTGCTGTTTCAAAAGGCAACTGGACTTTGAAGAAGAACAGAAGAAGCTTCTTGGATGAGAAACAAAATGTCTTCCTCGAGGAAAAAACAAAGTCGAGTTGCCTTTTGAAAAAACACATTTGAGAGGAGGGACATGCTTTGGGACCCATCTATCATCTAACAGGACACAGGAAATGTACCTTTCCATAGGTAAGCATGTTTTCTAGAACACCATACCACCTTAAGTTAGGTTGGCCCTAACTTTGCTCACCTTTCAGAAAGCTTTAAAAATATGAATGCTTTTCTGGGCCTGAGGGTCTGGGAGATAATTAAGCCCCCACTGTTGGTGTGTAGCAGGGGTGGTATTCACTTACCTTTGCTACCAGTTCACTAATGTGGGTGGTCATGCACACGTGCTTGCTTTGCTCCTATGTGCCACCTCTGTGCATGCACAGGGCCTTCCACACATGTGCAGAACTTCAAAAACAGGACGTGATGATGTCTGGGTGAGTGGGTGGAGCCTCCTGCAGCCGCTGCTACTGGTTCGCTCGAACCGGATAGAATCAGCTGAATATCACCACTGGTGTGTAGTGCCTTTGACAGCCCCTTTGTGTTTTACTTATGTGTCAACCATATTTTAATTTTTTTTAACCTTCACTAGCAGCAGAATTATATTTGTGAGATTGGCAGCCATATAATTTGATTTAAATAAATAAAAAATGCTCAAACAAATACCACAAATAATGAAGAGACACAGCGTATTAATACTAAGGCAGTCTTGACCAACAAGTACAGTTTGTTGGTTCAAATAATGAGCGTTTCTGAAATAAACAAAAACAAATTAAACAAATCTGATATACAATTATATGAAACTGTACACCATAGAAATATTGACATTTGGATCTATGCAACTGTCTATTTAATAAAACTATGCAACTATTTAATAAAGCACCAGGCCTCTACCATGAATATTTATTTCTGATTTTATCATAATTATATACTACCAAAATAATCAGACTCTGGATGACTCTGGACGTTTTTGTTTCGACGTGCAGGACTAGCTTAAACGTAGTTTTAAATTGGGGTTTTTAAATTGGGGTTTTTAAACAGGGTTTTTTAATTGTATTTAAAAAAATTTAGGCCATATATTGAATTAGTTTTTTTATATTGTTTTTTAACCTGTATCATATGTATTTTGATTTTACTGGCTGTGAACTGCCCTGAGTCGTTCGGTAGAAGGGTGGTATACAAATTTAATAAATAATAATGATGATGATGATGATGATGATGATGCATGAAACTAATAGAACCCTGACTAATCCACTAACTGACATTAAAACATCAAACCATAGACTAGATGGTTCCCCAGAACTTTTAATTAAGAGCCAAAGACCTATTGACAAACAACGGCCTTGAGTATCTTCTGAAAGGAAAACAAGCCCAGAACAGCAAGGGTTAAGTACACTTCTGGGAGAAGTGCCTTCCCCAAATACAGCCAGATTATAAAGAGCCAGTTGTCATGCTTATGCAGGGTATTGGCACTGCTTTTAAGGCAACGGTCCTACATGAATAGAATTCAGTTACATATTAGAGCTCATTGCTTATTAAATGAATGATTTACAAAATGGAATATAGCATTACTTCCTAAATAGTAATTTAAAATACATATAGTAAGCATAACTAGTTTGAATATTTTTGGTTTTCTATTACTTGAGCCATCCTTCTCTCTTAATGCTTTTTCTCTCATATTAAAATTTTTTAAAGTCTTCCCTATCAAATCCCTCATAAACAGACATAAAGCTGCACCACAAGCATCCAGAAAGGCCAAAGGGAAAACCTTTGAGTTTCCAAGTCTCTATTGAAACTTTGATCTGAAGAAACCTTCTGTCCATGGGAGGCATGACTATAGTTTCACTACTATCCCACAGCCATTGTTTTAGTCACTTTAACAATCAGGTCAGAATGGTATTTGTCCTGTTTCTACTCCCTCTGAGCACAATGATTTAAACTTAATTTGCCTGTCCTACTAAGTTCCTATCTCAATTATTCATTGCCAACAAGCTAATCTCCCCCACCCCCAAAATCCTCCCCAGCATTTTCAAGCAACTTATTTTGTTGGACTCTTAATTAACTGAAATGTTACTGTACTTTATCATATCCTAGTCCAGCTTTCCCTAAACTGTTGTGTTGTTCTCTTCTCATCCCTCTAAAAAGATATAAATTACCAGCTGTCTGCAAGGAATATAAATCCTTCCATTCCCCACTATCCTGTCACAGCTAAAGAAGCTTCTTGGATGGGAAGCTAAACGTCTTCAAAAACAAAACAAAAAACAAGACAGTCCAGTTGCCACCTGAAAAAGCATCTTTGAGAAAACCATGATCTGGATGACTGAGAGTCTCTACAGACTTTTAGCTATACAATTTGGGATGAACTCCCTCTGAATGGTGTGGGAGTAGGCATGAATTTCCAGAAGAAAAAAATTGCAGACTACAGGCATCAGTAGCACTACTCGGGCCCTGAGGACACAGATAAACCTCCAAGTGCTTCAATGACCCTCTAAAAGGATGCAGATTACCAGCTGTATGCAAGGAATATAAATCCTTCCATTCCCCACTATCCTGTCAGAGCTGAAGAAGCTTCTTGGATGAAAAGCAAAACATCTTCAAAAGAAAAAACAAGGAAGTCCAGTTGCCTACTGAAAAAGCACTTTGGAGACTGTTGTTCTCCTGTACTGTTACTGTTAAATTACAATTCTCACCCTCAATAATTAGCTGTAGCTTAATTGTGTCCACCATATTTAGAATAACAGAAATGAACAGACCTGGAGGTCTTCTAGTCCAATCCCTGCTTAGGCAGGAAACCCTACACCACTTCAAACAAATGGTTATCCAATATCTTCTTTAAAACTTCCAGTGTTGGAGCATTCACAACTTCTGGAGGCAAGTTGTACCACTGATTAATTGTTCTGACTGTCAGGAAATTTCTCCTTAGTTCTAAGTTGCTTCTCTCCTTGATTAGTTTCCACCCATTGCTTCTTGTTCTACCCTCATGTGCTTTGGAGAATAGCTTGACTCTCTCTTCTTTGTGGCAACCCCTCCTCTGAGATATTGGAACACTGCTATCATGCCTCCCCTAGTCTGTCTTTTCATTAAACTAGACATACCCAGTTCCTGCAACCCTTCTTCATATGTTTTCACCTCCAGTCCCCTAATCATCTTTGTTGCTCTTCTCTGCACTCTTTCTAGAGTCTCAACATCTTTTTTACATCGTGGCGGCCAAAACTGAATGCAGTATTCCAAGTGTGGCCTTACCAAGGCATTATAAAATGGTATTAACATTTCAAGTGATCTTGATTCTATTCCTCTGTTTATTCAGCCTAGAACTGTGTTGGCTTTTTTGTCAGCTGCTGCACACTGCTGGCTCAGTGTGAATAATTTAGAGAATAACATGTCAATGAAGGTAAACTGAATTTTTAACTCTTTATGCTTTCCATAATTCTTTATGTCATCCAAATCAAAGTGTCATCCAGGTTTTTTAGGTACTTATTTATATTCCAGTATAACTTCTTTTAGCTAATACCAAGATTGCTGCCTCATTAGTTGAAAAGAAACAGCTTACAAATATCAGAGACTTATTTCCTTTTTCTATGGTCATCCTCTCCTCCCTGTTCTACATCTAATATTGAATAATGTACTTCTTTCTCATATTATATAGGCCAAAGCGGGAAATCGACTTGAGTGACTAAATGAGGATCACATGTTGTTTTTCCATTCTTTTTGGGTGTTTTTTTTTAAACTAAATTTAATGCAAACTTTAACTTTTTCATTAGAATCCTTCATACAAACCAACTTTTAAAAAATAGTTCTTGGACTCATGATATGAATTATTTTAATAGTTACACATATGTATCCTTTAGAGGAATCTTTTTAAAAAAACTGGAAATACCCACTTAAATTGATTGGTGCAACAAAGCTAACATTCTATAAATAACATTTCCATTTCAGAAGGTTTCTAGTGGATTTTAGGAAGCTGCCAGGTTGAACAAAAATAATCAATTTAGGAAATGTTTGAGTAGATGCTAACAGCTGTTAATTGTTTATATACTACAAGAAATCAAAATCACATACAGAAGCTGCTATAAAATATGAAATACAGTATCTTCACTTTATCGTTTGAACAGTAAGAATAATTTTTGGCTTGAGGAATCTTTTTGCATCCTCTGAAAAACTAGGAAATAGATTTTCGAAATTAACTTATTTCAATAGTAAACTTTAAAAATATACAATATGTGGGAAAAAAAATAACTGTGCAAATGTTTTCATTAGCCCGACTAGTGAAACTAGTCAAACTATACTTATTACACTGGCATAAAAGTTTTCACAAAAAATGTTTTAAAGTCATCCTTGATATTGTCCATATGATATTTAGTCCCAAGGCATATCAAGCATATAAGGATAAAGAAATGTTGAATAATATTGCAATTGAAAAGCATTAAAAATAAAGTTTAAAATGGATTTCTAACCTACATGATTAAGGTAATGCTAGATAGAGATCAGTTGTTGTTTCTTTATTATTATCATTAACAGGAGGCTACCACTAATATATTTGTGTATATTATGGTATGAAAAAAGAGAGCAGAAGACGCAAAATTGCTTCACCAGAACTACTTTCAATCATTAGCAGAGTAATTAAGCAAAAATCCAGACTTGATGGAAAGTTAAATTTTGAAGGAATGTCATCAGAAAAAATGGGGAAGCTGCTGCTTTCATAAGGCCAACATTTGCACAGCAGTATAAAATAATAGCTACAATAATAAAGGAATCACATAAAATTGAGGTTTCTTAAACTTGTCTATGCAACATAAATTCTTTTTCCTGGCCTTCAGCAGCTCAGCTATGTATGACTGCTCCTACTATTATTATTCTATATGTCATTTGGCTGTCTTGCCATTGTTGCTTGGAGGCCCTATGCAGGTCAGAAATTATACTGGTTTTCAGTGTTAGTCTTTTCCCTGAAGTCATAAGTGCGGTAAAAAAGTAATTTCATTACAAAACTGCAGGATACATAAAATCATAATTTTGAAGGACATACAGGATGACTCATCCATACAATCTGACCCTATTCCTCCTTTCCTCCCAAGGCATTGTCCACCACTTCTCCATGTGGATCAGCTGTCTACCTCCATCTCAATCACAGAATGACACAATGTTATTTTCTTTTCAAACCACAGATTTTAAAAAATGGTGCATTTAAAGTCACACAGAGACCAATCATCCATAGTCACTCAGATGCCTACATCATGATGGCATTAAAAATCAATTCAATAAATTCACCTCAGATTGTATTAATTTCATCGCAAGCTACTGATATATATAATTACAACATAAAATCTTGGGATACATAAGGATTATAATATTTGACTCAAACTATATTGGAACCAGCTTCCAATGTAATTTAGTACCTTTCAGATAAAATTTTCAAGACTCACTGAATTCTCAAAGGGAGACATATGCAATCCCTGTATTGCATGACCTAGGATCTTATTGATAACAGAAGAAATCTTATGAATGAGCAGTAGTTTAGTCTACATGAGGGCACAGAGCAACCAACTAATTAAATTGTCCTGTACTAACACTGCTCTCTCTTATTCTCTTTTCTTATTTTTCCAAACAAAATTTAACTACTTCCCCAGAATGGGTCTAAACTGGCTAAATACACCCCTGCTTCATAATGGAGGAACAACTTAATATTTCTATTGGAAGTATTCTTCTTCCAGTTGGTACTTTTTAGATATTTGAATATGGTTTGTTTGTGCTTAAGTTTTCTTTCATAAATCAGATTTATAAGCCAAAAACAGCCTTAACTTGCAGTTGGAATATAGCCAGTGATGAAATCATCAGACATACATATCCAGCTTTGTGTATATTTTGTCTCAATTCTTTCCTCTCTAATTAACTCTATCTCCATTATTGACCTACAGTAATTCATATTTTGTTCTCAACTTTCTCATTTCTTCAACTTGTGATCTTTGCTATTCATCAGTTTTCTAAGTATCTTCTCCAATGAGCTAAACTTATTGCAATCTTTGAAAGTCTATTCTGAAACCATTCTTTTTTGGCATTTAAATAATAAAATAATAGTTACAGTAGTTGGTTTAAAAAATAGGGCATATCTATCACCAGCAGGAAGGAAAGAGCATATATCATTGAGAATGTTTGACATTTTACCTCAATTTTTGAAAGTGACACAATTCTTTCCATGCTCAATTGGGGAAGTACAGAATTTCTTAATCTGTAAACATTTAAAAGGGCTCTGGCATTTGTGTGTGTGTGTGTGTGTGTGTGTGTGTGTGTATGTGTGTGTGTGTGTTTATCCAGTCTTCAAAAAGAGAAGTATAGTGTAATTGGGAAGAAGCAATTCATTAGTAGCTTGGAGCAGTTAGTTGAATCAAGAGACACTATAAGCTGAGGCTGTACCACTCAAAAGGTCAAGATGTAGAAAGTAGCACTGATCAAAGACAGCTTTTTTCAGGACCCTGGACAGCACTCAGAGAAGAGTCTGGTACTAACTTTTCTGAACTTGAATATCTTCTTCAGGATATACCTGTTGCTATACAATGAATACCTTAAAAGAAATAAAATTATCTCGTCATTCTTTCCCTTCTACACAGAAGGAGAAAAGAATTCTGCTAACTTGATTAATCTAGTCAGGGGTTGTTGTCCCTTAGATCATGACCTAGTGCATTGATGTTTGAAACTCTTTTGCCATTTTCTCCTAATTACTACCAAAGTGCGTACTAAATCTGTAGATTATCAGAGTGAAGTAAGGATGCAAATTGAGTTTATTGCCATTGAGGCAATATTTTCCAGAGCAACTACAGAGTCACCATCATTTGTTAAGTTGAAGATCTTTGTGTAAGCATTAAAAGATGTTTGGTTTGCTCTTCAGATTATTGAGCTAACTGTTGGACTGTACAAAAATTTGAGAAGAACAGATTGAAAACTATTCTGCTTCTAATACTTCTGTTATTCCCACTTGCCAGCTATGGCTGCTATAAGATAAAAATTCATTCACACACGATTAAACACAAAGAAAAGAAACTGGATGCTGTAATAGAAATTATACCTATGTGGCAAATGTTCAAAAATAAAACTATTTTTTAAAATGGGCTGTACATTCTTGTGTTTGGAGAATTTTATGAGATATTTCTTCATTTCCTAAGCTCTTTAAATATAAATATTAGTATATAAAGAATTCATTTTTGAAATAGTAATTTTTCTTTGTTTTGACAGGGAAAACATCATTTAGAGGAGTGTATGTGTACAAGTTAGCAGTTATGTATACGATATCTGCTCTAGATTAGTCCTGCTTGAATGGCATCATAAATGGGTCCATTCCTCAGCAGTTGTCTACTTCAGATGGAAACTTGACAGCCTCTACTTAATATGTCTTTCACAGTACACAATGAAGTGTAAAACTGCTATGAAAAAGCCTGTGTTTCAAAACAAACCATCTCTGTAATAAGCACTTAAAAGACTTTCATTAATATATTTATGTATATAAACAAAATCACCACAAAGAAGCCAAGATAGTGGTGGGAACAGGGACTATGTTTCAGGTTTTATTAAGTTCTATATATGCATATAAGGTGGCTTTGGCATGTCTGCTTAACAGTACAGAATTTTACTAACATGCGCACTTACACACATACGTTAAAGCTTAATCAAAATTCTAAATTAGTAAATATTGAATTTAACCACGTTTATATCTCAGGTATTAGCAAATACTTTTGGTCTACAGAGATACAGTCCTTCTAATCTTTATCTGAATTTGCAATTAAGACTTCAGAGCTAGAGATATCTGTACACCGTTCTATATGCAGCTCTGCTCTCTCATATTTAAACGAGTGGTCCCAAACCATATCAGTCTCCCAATGCATCAAAAAGTAAATGCCTGATGTCTAATTGAACTAAGAGATAACAGTCTTTTAAGCTACGCTACGAATGCCTAGTGCAAGATTCCTTTGCCCAGAAAAAAAAGAGACAGAGGATAAAAACATGCAAAAAAATGTATTGTTACAGAGTGTATTTGGCATTTATTTGCCCAATATTCAGTAACAATAAATGCATGGAAGGAAGCCTCCTACTAATTGTCACCTCCAGGAGGACATTGTAGGAGTTTCAATATGAACACTTAAAAAAGTTTTCTTTTCCAATCTCTTGTAGGCTTATATCAGTTTATCACAATTGAACAATTGTGTTGAAAAAGCCTCGGTCTGTTTAATGTCATTAGTGATTGTTCTATAGAACAAACAGCCGCTCCAGCATTCTGCTGCTGTTAATCTTAAATCTAAACTTGGCGGCACTTGGAGAGAGTCTCAAACACCGTTTGTTCTAACCAACGCATGTCTTTTAATCTATTGCAAGTCAAGGCTCTTATCTTTTTGTGCTCAAGTCAGAGTAGTGCTTTCTTTCCCCAAATACTAAAAACCCAGTTAATGTATTTGAAGTCTTTTTTTTTTCACCTGAAAATCCTTCCACTTCATTTAATTGGGCACCAGACTTCAGTGTAATCTGTATAATTTACAGCCTTTTAATATATATTCTTTTAATTTTGGTAAAGTTAAATTTGCTGATGAACTATGGGGTTGTTTTAGGGAACTAGCTCAGTAAGAATAGTGGTTCTTAAGGAGCAACCTCCAGAAAGTTTAACTATTCATGTTAAAAAAATCATTTACTCAACCCAAAACCTAGAGGTAAAGGCCAGTGCAGAAATGAGATTGTGCATATTTATAGGTAAGACTAATACTATGGGCACCCTGATTTAAAATATCATTTACATTCCTAATTCAGAAAAGTAAACATTTTCCACTCAGGATCTGGCTTTGTGTCTCTGAATTAGTTCAAACCCATCATCCTATCCCATCATCCCAACAAGGGGTGAAATGCTACTGGTTTGGACCGCATCACCCGATCCGATAGCAATGGTGGCGGGTGGTTCGGAGAACTGGTAGCAAATATCACTTCCCCTCCCCCCGCATGCCCGGATGAGCCGTGCGATCATCAGAGGGGCTTTTTTTTACTTTTAAAAGCATTTTTTCTTCGGCCAAAAAAATGCTTTTAAAAATAAAAACAGAAAGCCTCTTATGATCGCTCAGCTGGGATCATCTGAACCTTTTAAAAGCATTTTTTTTACAGCCTCTTCAGCCAAAGAAGTTGTAGAAAAAATGCTTTTAAAGGGTTCTGGCGATCAGGCAACTCATCTGGGATCGTCAGAACATTTTAAAAGCATTTTTTCTACAACCTCTTCGGCTAAAGAGGTTGTAAAAAAATGCTTTTAAAAGTAAAAAAAAAAGTTGGTCATGCCCACCCAGTCACATTACCCCCCCCCACCAAGCCACGGCCATAGAACCGGCAGTAACAAATTTTACATTTCACCCGTGATCCCAACATATATGCAAAATTACCTACAAGAAACCAAATTATTTTCTCATGCTACCATACAATTAATTGTTCCACAATTTAGCCTTTCATACAAGAATCTCCTTTTCATTTTAGAAATTATTTTATGTGTGTATAAACATTAATTGGTTCAATATTTTTCTCAATCCTACAGTGTACTAAAGTTTTTACTTTAAGTGAGATCTTAGAAAATCATTTCTAATAGTTCCAATGTATGAAACTAAAACTAAAATACTCAGCTTGTCATATCAGTAGCCTGGTTGATTTATTTGAGGCAGCTGTCATCCATCCATAAACATATATTTCACATAATCCTACCTCAAATACTAATTCAGTAATGAATACATCTTTAATGTAAGTGTAAAATTTGGGAAACTACAATATAGAAATAACATCATATTCCGCTCCACAAAGATTATAAAAACTTAGTGTACACTATAATTTATATGTCAGGATATATTTACCTAGTTTGCCTTGCTCTTTCAGACCAACAGTGGATTGGTAGAGATGTATCTAGGCCAGTGATGGCGAACCTTTTCGGGACCAAGAGCCAAAACTGCAACTCAAAGCCCACTTATTTATCGCAAAGTGCCAACACAGCAATTTAACCTTAATAATAATAATAATAATAATATCAGAGTTGGAAGGGACCTTGGAGGTCTTCTAATCCAACCCCTTGCCCAGGCAGGGTTGGGGATGGTGCCTGTATGAGACAGGCAGGGTTGGGGATGGAATCCAGGGGTCTCTGGTGGGAGGGGCGGCAGGGGAGTGGGAGGAAAGAAAGATCCAGCCTGTATGTGTGTGTGTGTGTGTGTGCGTGTGTGTGTGTGTGAGAGAGAGAGAGAGCACACCGCCACCAGCCCTGATATAACTCTCTGAGATTGAATCGGATCTCCCTCCCGCTCTCCCTCTCCCTCCCCCCTCCCCCCTCTCTCTCTCACACACACACACATACACACACGCACAGGTTAGATCGGATCTCTTTCTCTCTCTCTTTCTCCCTCTTCCCCTGCTTTAGGCAGGCTTAGAAAGTCTGCCAGGCCCGGCATGCTGTCAACGCCCCTCACTCGTTCCTTTGCCTGGCTTCCCTACTTGTTGCTCGCTCACATTCTCTCTCCCCAATCTAGCTTGACACAGGTGGCAACACAGCTCACATTGCCCTTTGTAAGCCCACTGTCGGTGAAGCTGCACACCAGAGAGGGATGGCTTTTTGTTTAGCTTTGTCCGAATGTCAGGGGCGCGGAAATGGACGGGGTCCCGAGGAGGAAGCCTGAGTCAAGCTAGACTGGGAAAACTGATTGCAAGATGAAGAGAAGCCAGGTGAGCCAGACCCAGATGCTTCCTGAATCCCCAAGTCCCAGAAGCAGCAACCTCGCACTCTCTCCTCTCTGCTAGCCCCCTTCTTTACACAGGATCACACAGCAGCGGGAATGGAGAGGGAGGAGGGGACAGTGTTCCTGCATGCTGCTAACGCTTCTGTTCCCTCCTTCACATGGGATCACTCAATAGCGGGAACAGAGAGGGAGATGGGAGCAGTGATGACCGCTGGTGTGTGCCCTCACTTGCACCTTCCACACACACACACACACACACACACTTCCTTTTTGGCATTCAGTACTATAATCTATTTTCGGCTCTTTTCAGAAGGTAGTTGCTTATTTATCAGCCCGCAGGGGGCTGTGGGCATGAAAATGCAGAATTTTCAGCAAATGGAAAATGTTTTAATTCCTCTCCTGTAATTCCCTTCAGTTTGTTTTACATTTTTAAATGACTCATTTTTCTCTGCTAGGGGAACATGCTTGTCTGGGCCGCAACCCAGAAGAGCATCTGCCCAGGGGGCATGCACGTGCCAGAAAATGAAGTTCCTGTTTCTGGTGCAGGCATGCACACTGGCCAGATAGTCTTCCAGTTATTTGCGCACATGTGTGCATGAAAATCAGCTGGCCTACAGGCATACTTGCACTGGAAAACGGAAGACCAGCTTTTCCAGTTTTCGGCATTGCTGCACGCACAAAGGCCAGCTGATCATTGCATGCGCATGTGCACCAGAAACCCAGAAGAGGAACGGGTGATGCCATACATGCCAGGTGACATGGCTCTGCGTACCACTTCAGGCCTGTGTGCCATAGGTTCGCCATCACGGATCTAGGTGAAACCTCCCGGATGCACAATTTATGATGCAATCCTGTCCCCAAATTCTAACTAGTGTAATAAATATCAAGCATTTCCACATTCACAACCATTTTACAGGAACAGTTCCTCCACATCTGAAGCAGCTTATCTGCAGCCATATATGTATTGTGCATCTTCTCAGTTTATAACTAGTTATCAAATTCTAACAGACATTTCTGTTTGAGATCTTACATTTGTAGAGTCTTGGCCATGAAGCCATAATAGCATGTGAAATGGAACCAAGTCTTTATATGGTAATGTGCTAAAGAGCACATATGGTAATCGGAATAAACTAACCTTAAAGCTTTTTAATATTGAATTTGCATGCATTTTTAAGAACAATATATCAGTACAGTATGAATATATGTATAAAAATGCAGGGGTGTTGGTATGCAAGAACCATTAACCGAAGAAACAAACAAAAAGACAATAAATGATATCTCTGCTTGGGAAACATGGGAGTGAAAAAGAAAGAGACTCAAAGTGATTCCAGCTTGATCATGTCTAGTTTAAAAGGGGAAAGAGAGAAACTGGCAGGCTTTCATGATTCTGTCTTTATGTGCTATACTAATATAGAGCTTCAGCAGTGATAGGATTCAAATTTTTTTACTACTGGTTCTGTGGGCATGGCTTGGTGGCCGTGGCATGACTTGGTGGGCATGGCAGGGGAAGGATGCTGCAAAATCTCCATTTCCTCTCAATCAGCTGGGACTCAGGAGGCAGAGAATAGATGAGGGCAGGGCCAGTCAGAGGTAGTATTTACCAGATTTTGGAACTACTCAAAATTTCGGCTACCTGTTCTCCAGAACTGGTCAGAACCTGCTGAAACCCACCTCTGAGCTTCGGTAGTCCTTGCAATGTCTGTTTCCTAATCTGGCCTACCTCAAAAGCTGATGATAACGTTCCACAATTTAATCTGAAGCCTCTAGCAACTGTTAGTGATGTATGTTCTTCCTCCATTTAGGGAACTACTCAGCACATACCTCTGGCTTCTGTTAAAACAGGAAGACCTTCAGTCAGGGCTGGGAAGTGGTTCAACAGGCTAATGCAGTCTGTTATTAACACACAGCTGCCTGCAATTACAACTACTGCAGGCTCGAGTCCCACCAGGCCCAAGGTTGACTCAGCCTTCCATCCTTTATAAGGTAGGTAAAATGAGGACCCAGATTGTTGGGGGGGTAATACAAGTTGACTTTGTATATAATATACAAATGGATGAGACTATTGCCTTACACAATGTAAGCCGCCCTGAGTCTTCGGAGAAGGGCGGGATATAAATTCAAATTTAAAAAAAAGAATAATTTCCAGAAGCCAAAGTCTTTTCATACTTCTGTTCTCTTTATGTATTATTTTCCATTTCATTATCAAAACTATAGCAGCAGAAATAAAACACTGTTAGAAGGAAAATATATGAGAATTGCGCAAACTGGGAACATATCCTGAAAAAAACACTGTTGCCCAACCTGTTACCCTCAGATGTGGTAAAATTCAACTCCAATAATCCTAGGTTAATCCAGTCCTTCACTCTGTTCTCAGGGGATTACTGTATAGAATTGAAATTCAACATATCTGGAGGACAATAGATTGGTAAACTATTTCATAAAAAGGTTGAATGTGTCCAATCTGATCGGCTTCTGTTCAAAAACATACTGTACAATAATTTGACCCTGACAAGTATTTCAAAGGCATAAATCTTTATTACTCAGAAGCAAAAACAAGTCCCTTTGCCTAAGATTTCTGATATGCTAACCATAATCTAATCGCATGTAATGTCCAATTATTGCTTTGTTAAAATAATGTGATAACAAATATTCCAAGAAAGCTGAC
The DNA here is from genome assembly GCF_028640845.1 of Ahaetulla prasina. NCBI lineage: Eukaryota > Metazoa > Chordata > Lepidosauria > Squamata > Colubridae > Ahaetulla > Ahaetulla prasina. The sequence goes on from NC_080539.1 coordinate 59,006,838, forward strand.
ACTAAGACTCTATAACAATGAACACTGTATGGACTGTTCATGTACAATGTATTTAAAATAATGTAAAATATAGAAATGGCTTTATTTGTACCAGCTATTGTAAAATTCAAAATGTGAAATGAATAATGTTTAAAACATTGTTGTCATAGGGAATATTTTATAGGCACAAATTGAATTATGTCCAATTTACAGTAACCTATGAATACAATTGTTTGGAAAGCTAAATATCTAATACTGCTTGTTTATAGAGTTGCATAACAGCAACTTCTCAGCAAAAAGCAGTCACAAAGGCAAAATCAACTGGTTAAACAGTTTGCAGATCAGTTGAAATCCACTGTGGTATCTATTATAATAGCAATATTAAACTATATTAAAAAAAAACCAAAATGGATTCCTTATTTCAATTATTTTCTGGAGTAATTCTCAAGGGCATGGTTATTGTCACTGTAGCTTAAGGTAAAGGTTGATCTAGCTTAAGATAAAGGTGGAAATTTTCAAATTCATAAATATGAATACATAAAAACAATCTAAGGTAGTCTAAATTTGATTTGGGGAGGCTAATACTACTTTCATGAGCTTTTAAGCCTAAGAATTATGCACTATTTTGTGCTGATAGGATAGGTTCAAGTCTAATTTTATAACATAATTCCAAATAATAGTGATATATAAAGCAGAGACGAAAACATACTTAGATAAATTGATGTCAGGAATCAATCTAATTGAGATGAAGCTGACAAGGTTCTTGGAAGGCAGAAAGAGCTATATATCCACTTAGAACTCTGTAACAGTAATTTTGAGAGGCTTATATCCTTTTTTAGGTTTCTGTACCACCAATCTCAAATATTCTGCATATATGCAGTTGTTTGATCTCTACTTCATTTTCCAAGAACAGAATATCCTATTCTCTCCATAAGATCAGCAAAGAGGTGATGATATAAGGCAATGAGGAAGATTTTAATTTATATTCCACCTTCTTGTCTATGCAGGCTAGTGGAATATAAATTCCAGAAGGCAGCCAAAGAAAAGGGATTAAGAGAGAAAGACAGACAGACTAAATATACATACAAATGGATATTATCCTGGATATTTAAGGTAATTTAAGAACTAATCTGTATCAAATAAAGCCTTTACACACGCTGAAGGTCGCATGCATTTAATGTTCACATCTATAGATCTTGAACATTACTACATTTGCTGCAAAGAAAAATCTGCATAGTTTATGTGAAAGATTAAGAAAACAAAATTTTGTTTTAAAACTTGCCACTTTGGATCTTGGCTACTAAAAAGAAGGGGTCTTTTGGTGAAAATAGATTCATTTGTTCTTCCCAAAAGAGCAGGCTGATCTAGACTGAAGTGTGCAATGAATTCCATGAACCCAAAGAGAATTTTGGCATGTAGTTCTCCATAAGAATAGAATAGAATTTTTAGAATAGAATAGAATTTTTTATTGGTCAAACGTGATTGGACACACAAGGAATTTGTCGGTGCATATGCTCTCAGCGTACATAAAAGAAAAGATACGTTCATCAAGAATCAATTCCCTTTACACAAAATATTACATGAAACTTACAATCAATGTTATACTTTCTACTGATAAAAGTTTCCCTTGTCTTGTTTTTAGCAAGTCCCCTGCTCACACCAGTCATGGTAATTTTCTGACCCTCAAAAGAGGGTTTTGGGAGGAGCTGATGTAGATAGGTTTGCCAGAGGATGAAGAGGCTGGAATGTCACCTTCTATCTTCTGGCACATCTACAGATCAAAGCCATTATAAATCTAAATATAACTACTATATCATCATTATTATAACCTGCTGTTTCATTGCCAAAAAGGTCAAAAATTCCTGGGGCATTCCTAAATTAACACTTCAGTAACTTTTTATCAGCATTAATGAACTAGAAGAAAAAGTGATGAAAGACAGAGAAGACAGAACAGGTAAACGTAAAATAACAATTTTTTTCTCAGTCTAAACAAATTATCCCAACTAGCAAAATCCACAATGCCTCTGAAACCAGGATAGACCTCATTCACTTCAAATGTTTTACTTGAACCTTGAGAATTTGCTCTTTAGGGTGCGCAACTTAGGTGTTCTCCTGGATGGACGGCTGTTGTTTGAAGATCATTTGACGGCCGTCTCCAGGAAGGCCTTCCACCAGGTTCGCCTGGTTCAGCATTTGCACCCCTTCCTTGATCGGGATGCCTTGTGCACAGTCACTCATGCACTCGTTACCTCTCGCTTGGATTACTGTAACGCTCTCTACATGGGGCTCCCCTTGAGGTGCACCCGGAGGCTTCAGTTAGTTCAGAATGCAGCTGTGCGGGTGATAGAGGGAGCTTCGCGTAGCTCCCATGTAACACCGCTCCTGCGCAGACTGCACTGGCTGCCTGTGGCCTTTCGGGTGCACTTTAAGGTTTTGGTTACTACCTTTAAAACACTCCATGGCTTAGGGCCTGGGTACTTATGGGACCGCCTGCTGTTACCTCATGCCTCCCACCGACCCGTACGCTCTCACAGAGAGGGGCTTCTCAGGGTGCCATCCACCAAGCAATATCGGCTGGCAGCCCCCAGGGGAAGATCCTTCTCTGTGGGGGCTCCCACCCTCTGGAACGAACTTCCTCCAGGTTTACGCCAAATACCTGACCTTCGGACCTTCCGCCGCGAACTGAAAACACATCTATTTATTCGCGCGGGGCTGGCTTAAATTTTATTGGTTTTAAATTTTTATTATTAATCTTAAGGGTTTTTTAGTTTTATATATTTTAAAGTTTTTAGGCCACTATATAATAAGTTTTTTAATCTGTATTTTAATTGTATATTGTATTGTTTGTTTTTACCTGGCTGTACACCGCCCTGAGTCCTTCGGGAGAAGGGCGGTATAAAAATCGAAATAATAATAATAATAATAATAATAATAATAATAATAATAATAATAATAATAATAATAATAATAATAATAATTTAGTTTGAAATAATGAAATCTGAAGAGGAAGAGATTTAGGATAGCCACTCTCTGAAATCTCCCAGGGTATTTCCATTAAGTTAGGGAAGTATAGATTTAATATGGGAAGTTTCTGTTTATATGGTATATGCAAATAAAGAATTTTGGCTGGACTGTTTCACATTGTTCTTGGGTTCGGAGTGACATTGACCAATATCTTCCTCTTCCCAAGATCCAGCTCAAGACTTGCTGTCTCACCCCCTACCCCAGAATGTGCCCCCACACTTCTGGGAACCTGCTGCGTTACTGTAGTCCATCACATCAGCTTCCTCTTCATGAAGACATTCCATCAGAGTAACTGGGGTTAACTTCAGTTTTCCTCCAAAAGAGTTGTTTTAGGAAACAGAGTAGTTATTGCAAAAACAAAACAAAAGGCATATTTTTGAGGGGGAGGAAGGGAATAAATATGTGAAAAAACATGACACTCTTGTTAGACATGTGGCTTTATAAACCAACCAACCAACCAACCCAACCAACCAACCAAATAATAAATAAATAAATAAATAAATAAATAAATAAATAAATAAATAAATAAATAAATAAATAAATAAATAAATATCAGCGTCTTTTGTTTGTTTTGTTTTTCTTGCATCTCTTTATTTTGTCCAGCTATCCAGATGATACTTCCCTCATCTGCTAACTCCCTCTTTCTTCTTCCCAGATTCTACCTGCCTAATTCCTTATAAGGAAGTGATCAGTTAAACCAAGAGAAGGGCCAAATATCTGTTGAGACAGAAAAGGAGGAGGAAAAAACCTAAAATTTAAGCATAGAACTACATAAAGACATTGACTTATTTGTAGTGCAAAGTGCATAACATCTATTAAACGTGAGCCTTCATTCTTGCTTGAAATAATTCCTCATCTAAGTGAATCATGTCTGAAAGTCTTCTTCCAAGGTTAGCCAATTGTTGAACAAGGGACTTAAGTGTCTGGAGAACTGAGATTTCCGGCTATGACTTGGTTTGAGGTTTGACACAAAACAGCAATTTATACTTTTATCACAAGCTGCACTAGATGAAATAAGCTGCCCATTGTGCAATTTCTTGGTTCACATGTGATATCTTAACATTATCCAAAATAAATCAGTTTTTCCAAAACTGTCATTATTCTGTCATAGTCCTGAGTCATTTCAGATGACAATCAGAAGGATGTTTTTATAAACTGGGGGAATATTTTAATGCACCATATCTACGTGATGCAATGAAACTGTTATTATATTAAATATCATTTTGTGACACAGACACACATTTATTCTGGAGGGACATAAAAACGTGCATATTATTCATGAGACAAGCCAACATCAGTATTGTGTCATTGGACTTTTCGAAAAAAAAATTATCCTTCAAAGGAGGGAAGCCAGCTCGCGTATGTGCGATGGACCGCCAGTCTTCCAGAGTCCACTGGCCCTGCGTACGCGATGGCAAGCTGACCGGCATGCGTTTGAGCACAGGAAAGCGACAAGGAGCCGGCGAGGCCACGCATTTGGCACGGGATGGTTTCGCATGCCACTTTCGGCACTTGTGCCATAGGTTCGCCAACACTGCACTAGAGTATAAGTTAAAGCAAACCCCATTCCTTAATAACACCAATGATGCTACCTAGTTTGGGTAATGAAATGTCTGCAAGAAAACAACCAAGCTCATTATTGTAACCCTGAGCTACAACTATTCTGCTTTGTAAATAAAATATGCATCTTTTATTTATTGATTTGATTTTTATCCCACCTTTATTACTTTATAAATAACTCAAGATGGTGAACATATCTAGTATTGGTTCTTCCTATTTTTCCCATAACATCAACCCCGTGGAGTGGGGTGGGCTGAGAGAGAATGACTGGCACAAAGTCACCTAGCCAGCTTTTAGGTCAAGGTAAAACTAGAATTCACAGTCTCCTGGTTTCTATCCTGAGGCCTTAACCACTAGACCAAATATATGCAGACACATTTTCAGGTATTTTCAATTTGGCTATTTCAGATTAAAATAATGAGCCCAATGCTCTAACAAGGACAATCTGGCAAAGTTGCATGTATGAAGAAAAAGTGGAAATGCAGAATATTAATTTCCTTCTTTTAAATAACCATAAGATTAAACAGCCAATTTAGTATCCTGTTTGACTTGACATCCTAATTTTAACTACTAGTTTATATATTAATAAAAGAGAAGAAACCAGTATCTTTTTAAGTTTGCAGGAAAAAAAGAGATCAATGTAGGTTCCAAGCTATCTGCATTTGATGTGCTATATTACATGAATGTTCTCATGGGATCACAATCAGAGAATCAATCTAGATTAAATTCTAAGGGCTTCCTAGAGAAGGGAATTCTTGCCAAAGAAGTTCAACGTAGTCAAGAATTAAAGGTAAAGGTAAAGGTTCCCCTCGCACATACATGCTAGTCATTGCCAACTCTAGGGGGCGGTGCTCATCTCCGTTTCAAAGCCAAAGAGCCAGCGCTGTCCGAAGACGTCTCCGTGGTCATGTGGCCGGCATGACTCAACGCCAAAGGCGCATGGAACGCTGTTACCTTCCCACCAAAGGTGATCCTTATTTTTTCTACTTGCATTTTTACGTGCTTTCGAAACTGCTAGGTTGGCAGAAGCTGGGACAAGTAACGGGAGCTCACCCTGTTACATGGCAGCACTAGGGATTCGAACCGCCAAGCTGCCAATCTTTCAATCAACAAGCTCAACGTAACATCCTAGCCCCTGAGCCACCGCATCCCTTTCAGTCAAGAATTACATGATTAGTAAAAAAAAATGCTAAAAGGGAATATCCAGAAGGTCAGATCTCTCTTGAATATTTGAATTTAACTTTATAATTATAGAAGCTAAGATAGGAAGCATATTGCATATCATGAAATGTACTGCACAAGGAAAAACAAAAGGTTGCACAAAAAAATAACTAAAACCAATGCAGGATAAAATCCCCCAAAAGTGGCACATCACTAATGACATTAGGACCAATATGTCTTTCACTTGCCTCTCTTTCAGAAACACTTGGCCCACTGCATTTGCCAATAGAAGATCTTTTTCTACTTTGTAAACTGAGGAAAAATATAGCCAACATCATATTGCTGTCTATAAATAAAATCTGAATGAAGATTAGCAATTTACTTAAAGTGAGATATACAAAACTCAACTCAATTTACAGGTAATTTGGCCATTCCGTTTCATATGTTCACTGTTTCCCTATTCTGTGCTGATGAAGAACTGAAAATAATGCATGATGAATAAGTCTTCTTACAGAAATGGGACTGTTATACTTAAATGTAATTATGCCAGACCAGACAAAGGATGGATAGTTATGTAATTTGCTTCAGCTTTGGCCTTAAGCAATTATACGGTCCTCCACTATTATTTTTTTTAAAAAAACATTGGTACAATAAAGACTAATTATTGGTCTGAAGATTTTTAATGCCACTTTCTCCATAACATGTTTCAATGTAAGAATCTTTCATTAGCAAGCACTTCACCAAATCACGTCCTCTTTTCAGTCTGAAATGTAGCTAGCCCACAGGTTTAGCTTTTCATCTTTGAATTGGAGAGGTAGATTTAACTCATAAAGTAAACATACATTTAATATGGACCCTTAACTTATATGCAATATATGTTTTTAATATTAGAGAATAGAGAATCAGATAAGTATTTTTTAAAAAAAACATCTTCTAAAGAATTGTTCAGAGTTGCCCATTTGTTAAGTATCCACATACTTAGCAGAGGCAGTTCAATCCTGACACTGTAGTTCCTAAAGTTTCACATCGTATTTTATACTCTACTTTACTAAAATGGAAATTACTAAGCTAGCTCTACCAGGCTTACAGCACTTATCACTGTAGGAGAGCCATGTAAGTCTCCTACTGAAGGAATCTAGTAGCACTTTTTCTGCAGAACAGATTTTATTAAAAAGGCATAAGCTTTTGTGAGCTGCAGCTCACAAAAGCTTATACTTTTTAATAATTTTTGTTAGTTGTAAAAAGCACTCATTCTGTAAAACTAAACCCAGGGCTGCAGAAAAGAGCTACCCCCTTTCACTGTGTTTAATTATTCCAAGCTACTCGTCCTAAACATGTTTAATTAATCTTTTACCAGAATTTGAAACATTAATTTATCTGGTTTGGGTTTCGGTTCTAAAACCCCAACCTTGATACATCTTTGACACCTACCCTACCTAAGAGGCCTGGTTCAGAGGAGAAATGAGGGAATAAATCAGTAATCTTTTCCTTGTTTATTTACTCTGTTTTAAAAACACAAGTCACTCTCTGCTTTTATAAATGAGAGTTACCGATATTACTGTGAATTATCAGCATAGAGAAGATTATTTATTATTTATTTATTTATTTATTATTTAAATTTATATACCGCCCTATCTCCCAAAGGACTCAGGGCGGTTCACAGGCATATAAAACATCGATACACAAAATTAAAATAATCTTTAAAAAACTTATTCCAATGCCCTATCATTAAAAATAGAAATATAAATATTAAAATCAATTTAAAACCCCTATAAAATTTAAAATCTAAGCCAGTCCTGCACAGATGAATAAATGTGTCTTGAGCTCGCGACGGAAGGTACGAAGGTCCGGAAGTTGACGGAGTCCTGGGGGGAGCCCGTCCCAGAGGGCGGGAGCCCCCACAGAGAAAGCCCTTCCCCTGGGCGTCGCCAGACGACACTGCCTAGCTGACGGCACCCTGAGGAGTCCCTCCCTGTGAGAGCGCACGGGTCGGTGAGAGGTATCTGGTCGCAGTAGGCGGTCCCGTGATAACCCGGCCCTATGCCATGGGCGCTTTAAAGGTGGTCACCAAAACCTTGAAGCGCACCGGAAGGCCACAGGTAGCCAGTGCAGCCTCGCAGGATGGGTGTTATCACGGGAGCCACGAGGGCTCCATCTATCACCAGCGCAGCCGCATTCTGGACTAACTGTAGCCTCCGGATGCCCTTCAAGGAGCCCCATGTAGAGGCGTTGCAGTAATCCAGGCGAGACGTCACGAGGGCGTGAGTGACCGTGCATAGGGCCTCCCGGTCCAGAAAGGGGCGCAACTGGCGCACCAGGCGAACCTGGTAGAACACTCTCCTGGAGACGGCCGTCAAATGATCTTCTAGAGACAGCCGTTCATCCAGGAGGGCGCCTAAGTTGCGCACCCTCTCCATCGGGGCCAGTGACTCGCCACCGATGGTCAGCCGCGGATTTAGCTGACTGTACCGGGATGCCGGCATCCACAGCCACTCCGTCTTGGAGGGATTGAGCTTGAGCCTGTTTCTCCCCATCCAGACCCGTACGGCCTCCAGACACCGGGACAGCACTTGATAACCGTTGGGGTGGTCCGGTGTGAAAAGTACAGCTGGGTGGCTTCCGCATACAGCTGGAACTTCACACGCAATCCACTGATGATCTCACCCAGCGGCTTCATGTAGATGTTAAACAGAAGGGGCGAGAGAATCGACCCCTGCGGCACCCCACAAGTGAGGCGCCTCGGGGCCGACCTCTGCCCCCCTGTCAACACCGACTGCGACCGGTCGGAGAGATAGGAGGAGAACCACCGATAAGCGGTGCCTCCACTCCCAATCCCTCCAATCGGCGCAGCAGGATACCATGGTCGATGGTATCGAAAGCCGCTGAGAGGTCTAATAGGACCAGGGCAGAGGAACAACCCCTATCCCTGGCCCTCCAGAGATCATCCACCAACGCGACCAAAGCCGTCTCCGTGCTGTAACCGGGTCGGAAACCGGACTGGAACGGGTCTAGATAGACAGTTTCATCCAGGTGCAAGGGAAACTGATATGCCACCATACTCTCTACAACCTTCGCGCGAGCGGGTTGGAGACGACGATAATTACCTAAAACAGCGGGTCAGGAAGGCTTCTTGAGGAGGGGCCTCACCACCGCCTCTTTCAAGGCGGCCGGAAAGACTCCCTCCACCAAAGAAGCACTCGTAATCGCCTGGAGCCAGCCTCGTGTCACCTCCTGCGTGGCCAGCACCAACCAGGAGGGGCACGGGTCCAGTAAACATGTGGTGGCATTTAGCCTCCCCAACAACCTGTCCATGTCCTCGGGAGCGACAGGGTCAAACTCATCCCATACAATGTCACCAAGACCGCCCTCAGCCGTCTCACCCGTATCACCGCAATCTTGGTCCAAACCATCCCGAAGCTGAACGATTTTATCGTATAGATAACCGTTAAACTCCTCAGCACGTCCCTGCAACGGGTCATCCCGCTCCCCCTGATGTAGGAGGGAGCGGGTCACCCGAAACAGGGCGGCTGGGCGGTTATCTGCCGATGCAATGAGGGAGGAGGCGTAGGTACGCCTCGCTTCCCTCATTGCCACTAGGTAAGCCCTAGTATAGGACTTCACTAGTGTCCGATCAGCTTCTGAACGGCTAGACCTCCAGGAACTCTCTAGGCGTCTTCTCCGGCGCTTCATCCCTCTCAGCTCCTCGGAGAACCAAGGGGCTGGTTGGGACCTGCGCTGGGTCAGAGGCCGCAAAGGCACGACCCGGTCTAAGGCCCCCGCCGCGGCCCGTTCCCAGGCCGCAACAAGTTCCTCAGCCGAGCCGTGTGCCAGACCCTCAGGAAATGGCCCAAGCTCCGTCCGGAACCCCTCCGGTCCATCAGGCGCCTGGGGCGGAACCAGCGTGTCGGCTCCGTCTCCCTGCGGTGATGAATGGCGGTCAGAAAGTCCAGGCGAAGAAGAGTGATCTGACCATGACAAAGGTTCAATGACTATTTCCTTTAAGTCCAGATCTCTCAACCACTGACCAGAGACAAAATCAAGTCCAGAGTGCCACCCCCAACGTGAGTAGGGCCATCAACTACTTGGGTCAGGTCCAAGGCCGTCATGGAAGCCATGAACTCCCGAGCTACCGTCGATGACGAGCGGACGATGGCAAGTTAAAGTCCCCCACGACTAAAAGTCTGGGGGTCTCAACTGCCACCCCAGCAAGCACCTCCAGGAGCTCGGGCAGGGCAGCTGTCACGTAGCAAGGAGCCAGGTACGCGACCAGCAAGCCCATCTGACATCTATGACCCCATCTCACAAAGAGGGATTCGCACCCGGCAATCTGAGGTACAGTGGTCTCCCTCGGCTCTAGACTCTCTCTAATCACAACCGCCACCCCACCACCCCTACCCTGGCCCCTCGGCTGATGAAATGCTCGGAAACCCGGTGGGCACATCTGAACAAGGGGCACGCCCCCTTCTGGGCCCAACCAGGTCTCCGTAACGCCCATAAGGTCCGCGGCACCCCCCTGAATAAGATCGTGAATTAGGGGGGCCTTATTGGCCACGGACCGTGCATTGCATAACATCAGCCGAAGGCCAGGGCCCTGAGGATCCTGACCATCCGGGAAACGGGAGAAGTTTGAGGCTCGGGCGCGCGATCGCCTGTAAGCATCGGCGCGCACCCCTAACACGATATGAGCCCCACTTCCGCTATATCTGCCCCTCCCCTTACCGTGGAAATAGCACCACCCTCCACCAATGGAACACCGACTCCCCATGACCTCGGACCCACCAACCCCGCCACGAGCATGTGCAGGAACTGGACTCCCCGACGGGTTACCCCAACACCCACCCTTCCTCCCACCCCCAACCCAAGCCCGTCGGTTTCCTTCCCCTTAAAATCCCTTTAAAACTCCCTTAAAAATCTATTAAAACAGCCAATTAAAAACCCTAAGCCTCCTATTTTTCGCATGCCACCTCTCGGGACTCCAAAGCCCGTCCTCAAGGTGGGCCTCGATAATCTGGAGGCCAGACCCGAGAGGGCATCTCGCAGGGCAAGAAGGTCAGCCGCAGTAAATGTTCGCATCACTGAGACGGTCCGGGCAAGGCCCATCCTGGGCTGGTCAAGTTGGCAGCAAAAGTCATAACAGATGATAAAATGACCATGACCAGTCTGTCCTGATGGGAAATAGTTCGAGATAATCCATGTGCGGTAGATGACAAAACCGCTGACTCAGTCAGTTCACCACCCCATACAAACGACCTGGGGTGGGCTAAGGAAGAAGGGGAGAGGAACGATGGTAGAGATGTTATAAAGATGGTAAATAGTGGAGGGGTGTCCGCTGGACCCGCGGGTCTTCCTCCGGCGCTGTCACATATCCGCGCCACTAGGGCAAGGTCACAGCCACCCTGGGCCTATCGGGCCATCCGCCACTTCAAAGCACCGGGGCAGGCCGCCGCCGCCCACCGCCTCCGCCAGGCCATCGCCACTGGAAACGCCCCCATCGCCACCGCGAGCAGGCCACTGGAGCTCCCCTAGATGAGAGGGGGACACCCGTCGCCAAATCCGCCAGCAGACCCAGGGCTCACCAGTGACAACGCCCGACGGAGAGGGAAGGGCCAGGCCGCCGCCCTCGCCACCGCAGGTTCGAAGGGCCGATGGAGCCCGGGCGGCCCTCCAGATCTTCATTGGGGCGCAGCCCCTCCGGGGCTCCTCCCATCGCCACCGGAGACGCCCAAACTCCAAACCTCAACTTCCACTGGCCAAGTCTTCCAGGCAGGGGTCCAGGGGGCGCTGCCAACGCCCCCCTACCCCCCCCCGCCGCCGCCGCCGCCGCCGCCGCCAAACCGCCGAAAAAGGCTGGCGGCGGCTCGGCAAGCCGCTAGGCCGCCAGGATTCCCTCTGAGGCGCCGTGACTCCGCCGTGACTCCGGGGCTTCTCCCAACGCCCCGCGGAGTCGCACAGCGCCCAGCCACCCTATTTACGGGTGGCTGGATCTTCCTCCATCAGGGCGGGGGCCTATGATGGTATTAAGGCCCCCCCCCAGACCCAAAAAGAGCCTGGAAAGGCCCGTCGCCGCGTCCCCGATCAGCAGGGCGGCGCCATCTTGGACATGCGCAGAAGACGCAATCTTCTTACAAATAGGCCTATACACAGTTGAACAGTTTGCTTCAGTGGATAAAGTATATTTAGGCAAACAGGTGACTTCAATCTTTTCATTTTAATCTGGTATAAATAGCTGCTTTGTATTTCTCAAATCAAAGATAAACTTTATGGAAAGATAAACTTTATGGAAATCCACAGACTTGCTAGATGACTTGCAAGACCAAATGTATTACAGTATTTGTTTTTTTGTTTTTTTTTGCTGAACTCTTGCTTACTTTTTTTGCAACTGTCGTAATAAGATATAAATGATATGATTGTATCAACATCTCATTGAATAGTTGTTTCTCAGTCAGATTTATAAAATATAGTTGGTTATATCACGCTGTGGATTTTTAAAGGGTGGTTGTTTCTTTTTTGCAACTTGTTAGTCTGAGGAAATCATTTTTAAAAACATCATTTTCTTGGAAAGTACTTTAAGTCCTGAATTCTGATTTTATATATCAAGAAGGTGATCAGAACCTAATTTACAGTATTTGTTCTCCTGCTAACTGATCCTAGGATACATATTTCTCAAGTAAATCAAACAACAGTTATCATTGCAATGGAATGGGGTGAACTGGGATTTTCATTTATTTGTGATCCTGAAGATTTCATTTATTTGTGATCCTGAAGATTGCTACATTCTTGTTTCATTGCTTGATCTCCCTGCCTCCTGTAAAGGTTATTTATTCATCACACTATCCTAACTGACTGTGGGTGGTTTACAATAAAAATGTCTTTTTTATGCCTTGTTTATTAGACAGAGGTGGGTTTCAGCAGGTTCTGACCAGTTCTTGAGAACTGGTAGCGGAAATTTTGAGTAGTTTGGAGAACCAGTAGTAAAAATTCTGACTGACCCCGCCCCCCCATCTATTCTCTGCCTCCCAAGTCCCAGCTGATTGGGAGGAAATGGGGATTTTGCAGTAATCCTTCCCCTGCCATGCCCACCAAGTTATACCCACCAAGTCATGCCACACCCACCAAGCCAAACCCACAGAACCAGTAGTAAAAAATTTTGAAACCCACCACTGGTCCACAGGAACCAACAACACTCTAAAAACAGGATACACATACACAATAAATTTATTTTCCCTTCTCCTGAACTCCCTTCTAAAAGAGAAAGAATGGAACTTGGACAAAATATCATTTTTCAACTAGCAAGAAATATGCCCCAAAGCCAAAAAAAAAAATATGCATGAAATTAACCATGCTGAATTTCATTGATTTTTTTTAAAAGAAGATTTTTCAAAAACATCTACCAACACAATCCTGATAGTAATCTGTAAAAATATGCACACCTCTAATTGTGATAAAGCAGCATTCTTAAAAAGTTCTCAGTCTCTTCGGTGGAAAGCAATAAATCTCATAGCATTACCAGGTTTCCCTAGACTTTTTAATTTAGCTTTAATTCAGTGACTAAATAGGCTAGCAGCAAAACAGTGCGGCTGCAGTAATATGCAAGATATCTCACAATGTTTTTAATTTAAAAACATAGCAGTTTTTTACAAGTTAAGTTACAATTAGAACATCAAATATGATGTGATTTATTAAAAGTTACTAATAGGAATGCTAGCCAGCTGGGTTCAGAATGTACAGAAAAGGATGATGAATGAAATGATAGATTCATAGTTCATTCAAGCAACCAATCCTAGCAACAGCTGCAATGACAGTTTTGTAAGAGGCTGTGCAGTGAAGCACAATTAACAAACAATAATTTGCACATCTATAGCACCAGGCATCTTGAAGTTTTCTCCAGCATGCATAAAAATAAAGTAAAATATTAAATTGGCATGTGCTATAAATTCATATCCTGGTTATATGCGAAACATTGGTGTTCATGTTTCTTGTTCCAACTAAGTAGGTTGTGACATTACTAGAATCACATCTTGAAAACATTTGCTGTATAGTCCTCTTCATTATGGCTGGAAATATAACAGCTATTACTTTCAGCAAGATGTACTCCCAACCAAATGGCATAGAATTTTAGTTTAAAATTGCAGTCCTAAACACACTATAAGTAGATCCCATTAAACTCAGGAACTTACTGTATATTTCTGTATTAAAATAGACATTTAAATGATTGAATCGTGACTGAACATACATTTACAATATTTCATTTGGAGAACTCTAAAGTATTGTTCTCAATCTCAATCTGCAAATGAATTTTCACAGCAAACATGCCACCATTTCAGGATGCTTAGATATAGCTTTCAGGAATTTTGTATTATCTCTATGGGAAGTACAGTTATTCGTCAATTTATGACTACAATTGGGACCAGAATTTCCATTGCTATGCAACGCAATTGTTAAAAAGTGAGTCATGTCTGATTTTTATGACCTTTTTTGCTATAAAGAATCAGCAAATGAATGGTTGTAAGTCAAGGACTACCTGTGCTGGTATATCTTCTCTAGTACACATGCAAATATAAATATACATGCTGCAGCTAGAACTACTATATTCATTTACAAGGTTCCTAGAAATATACCCTTAAGGAACTGTTCATACACTTAGGCACATTGATCATGCCTTCTAATTTGGGTTGACCCATGCCTATTTGTTGTGATAAAGTTATTTCTTTATATATTTCTTTTTCTTGGCTATATTCTTATTTTTTCTTTCTTTACTATTTTTTTCCTATTTTTTTTCTTTTCCAAACTCCTATTTTTTATACTTTTTTATACTTTGTAGTTTGAATTAGTTTTTTATCATGATTGTAATTTTTAATAAAATTATTATTAAAAAATAAACCCATCCAAGTTAGCAGGATCACTATGCTTTATGGGAATGAATTTCACCAGTTAATTATATGTTATGTGCTCTTGTCTTTTCTTAGTTTTCTTCTAATCAACTTCATTCAATGGCCCTGAGTTTTAAAAGAGTGAGAAAAAGATATATATTTTAGTATCTTTATTTTAAATCGCTTCCCAAAGACCCCTAGCATGAAATAATCCTTTGTTACAACTGTCATGTATTGAGCTGGCATCTTTGTTGATCTGTTGTGTTCTTTATTCTCATCACATCAATATACGTATGAAGTTAAAGGTTTACATTTACTTATAACTAAACCACACTTGTCATTTAGTTGACCATTTACCCAATTTACAGAGATCCAGCTGGAGTTTTCACAGTCAGTCATTTTTGTCTTCATTCTTTGAATAAACTTGGCCAGATCACAGATTACTACTAAGCCAAGATCATTTAGAAACTAATTAAAAGATACTAGTCTCAATAAAGATTTTCAAAACCACTTTGGCCTCCTGCTTCTATTTTGCTTTCTGTTGCTTAACCAGTTGCTAGTTCATAAGAATACAAGTCACAAAAACATGTGGCCATTAAGTGTGATAAGTGGCTTTGAAGATACACTCTCTCAAAAACTATTTGAGTAAAAATTCCTGAATCTCACCTGGTGAGGTAGGATTTATTTTTTAAAAATTCATATTGCTTTTCATTTAGCAATGCTTGTTCTTCTCTATGCTTGTTCTTCTCTTTCTTTGATTTCCAAATATACTAGAACAAATGGTACAATATATAACATAACATAACAACAGAGTTGGAAGGGACCTTGGAGGCCTTCTAGTCCAACCCCCTGCCCAGGCAGGAAACCCTACACCATCTCAGTCAGATGGTTATCCAACATTTTCTTAAAAATTTCCAGTGTTGGAGCATTCACAACTTCTGAAGGCAAGTCGTTCCACTTATTAATTGTTCTAACTGTCAGGAAATTTCTCCTTAGTTCTAAGTTGCTTCTTTCTTTGATCAGTTTCCACCCATTGCTTCTTGTTCTACCCTCAGGTGCTTTGGAGAACAGCCCGACTCCCTCTTCTTTGTGGCAGCCCCTGAGATATTGGAACACAGCTATCATGTCTCCCCTAGTCCTTCTTTTTATTAAACTAGACATACCCAGTTCCTGCAACCGTTCTTCATATGTTTTAGCCTCCAGTCCCTAATCATCTTTGTTGCTCTTCTCTGCACTCTTTCTAGAGTCTCAACATCTTTTTTACATCGTGGCGACCAAAACTGGATGCAATATTCCAAGTGTGGCCTTACCAAGGCATTATAAAGTGGTACTAACACTTCACGTGATCTTGATTCTATCCCTCTGTTTATGCAGCCCAGAACTGTGTTGGCTTTTTTAACAGCTGCTGCACACTGCTGGCTCATATCTAAATGGTTATCCACTAGGACTCCAAGATCCCTCTCACAGGTACTACTATTGAGCAAGGTACCACATATACGGTACCTGTGCATTTTGTTTTTTTGGCCTAAATGTAGAACCTTACTTTTTTCACTGTTGAATTTCATTTTGTTAGATAGCGCCCAATGTTCAAGTCTGTCAAGATCTTTCTGTAACTTGAGCCTATCTTCTGGAGTGTTGGCTATTCCTGCCAGCTTGGTGTCATCTGCAAATTTGATGAGTTCCCCATCTATCCCCTCGTCCAAGTCATTGATGAAGATGTTGAAGAGTACTGGGCCTAAAACAGAGCCTTGGGGTATTCCACTGCATACTCCATGTGGATGTAATTCCGTTGAGGACTACACGTTGAGTGCGGTTGGTCAGCCAGTTACGAATCCATCTGATGGTGGTGCTGTCTAACCCACATTTTTCTACTTTATCTAGTAGTAGGTTATGGTCTACTTTATCAAATGCTTTGCTTTACTGCATATAATTTCCTGGATCTCACTTTTTATTCCATTTTAAAAACTGATACCATGTGGGCTATTTTCCAGTCTTCTGGTACTAAGTCCACTTTCAGAGACATGTAATTTCTAGAAAATAAACAATTTCACATTTGAGTTCTTTATGAACTCTAAAATAGATACTTCTAGGAACTTGTGATATGTAAACTCACAATATTTATCTTGAAACATCTTTCTTTTTAGCTTTTTTTATATCCCAGCTTTATTATTTTTCAAAATAACTCAAAGTGGCAAGCATACCTAATACTCATTTGTCCTCCTATTTTCCCTACAACAACCTTGTGACTTAATTTGGACTGAGAGAGAGTAAATTTTCCTGGGAAAAAAAATCGGCACAAGCTCAATTATTTTCTCTTAGATCTTCTGTAGCAAAGACAGATGCAAAGAATTCATTCAATTTCTTTGTAATCTTTGTATCTATTTGAATATCCTTTTAACTGTCTGTCATCTAATTGCCCATGACTTCTTTGAATGGTTTTCTGTTTTGAATATATTTAAAGGAAGTTGTTGTTTATTTTTGCATTCCCTAAGATTTCCAAAATCAGAATGTGAGTGATGATGGCTATGGAGAGAAACTGGTTTGATGGGCTATAGTGAAGCAGCAATTTCTCAGGAAAAAGGAAGCACTCTATTAGGGTGAGAGTAGTAATAGTTTAGTCTGGCAAGATTCTGTCTATTCTGTGTAAGCAAATAAAAAGGAAAAAGGGAACATAAGGAAGCATGAACAGGGGAAATTTAAATGAATCAATTACAAATTTAAATCAGTAAGTTTAAACAGACTGGAATTGGACCAGTTCAGTCAGAATATCATACTGTTCATTATTCAGGATGTGAAAAAAAAAGGAACAACACTACTTCCATTTTCAGGAAGGATATAGCAAGGACCGTACTTGTGTACAATGTAGTCAATGACAGGATAATAGCAATTAGACTATGTGGATAATCCTTTAATTTGTAAAGTTATCCATATTTATGTTCCTATCACTGATATAGGAGGCTCTACAACCGACCATGTTTTATTGTCAAATTCAATCTGCAAACATGCAAGCAATATATGCTGATGTACATGGAAATCTGAATACCAAAGATGTAATTAATATGGAGGGATATACAGTTTGTTGTATAGCCCGGTAAACAGTTAGGGTAATAGCCTGTATTGTTAAGCTTCATCAGGGAATTTCAATATAATTGCATTGAACTGTAATGCAAGCTGAACTTTTCTAGAGTCCCCAGGTTGCAACTGTATATCATTGTCACCACCATCATCATCATTACCATCCCAAATTAATCCATTACAGAATGAAGGCTTCTTCATTGGGTTGTTATGGACTGTAATTTACCATGCTGGTCCAGTGGAGGTTGGTAGTCAAATATTGTTTCACTCACTAGCTTAAGGGTGAGAGAATACAACTGGCTCAAAATCACCCAGCTAGGACTAGAACCTGTGTCTCTCTGCTCCTGATGCAGAACTACTTCATCGTTCTGGCTATGTATATAAAAATATAAAAAAATATGTACATAAACAGACTAATTTTGAAGTAATTGTATGCATGTTTATTTAGAAGTAATTCTACTGAGTTGAGTGAGCCTATTTTGAAATAGATATGAATAAAAACCCCAGTTTTTAAGCAACATCTCTTTTCTGTTTCATTGTGCCAATTTGTGACAAAATAATTAAAGACTGGTTGACCAGGTATAAGACATATTGTAATTATTACAACTGATCTGAAGTTCATAAATATCTTTTCACAGACTGCTCACAATATACATAGCATTTTGGGTTCTTATATGCAGGCATAGCACTTAAAGGAATAGAGCAAATGCAACAGCAGATGGAAACAATACAACAGGAAACATTTGAAGCATACTTACTTTGTTATTCCCATCTTTCCATAAGTCCTAATAAATATGTATGTTTTTCTGTTTCTGAAAGAATGTGAGGGTTTTTTCGCTAATATGATCCCTAAAAATACCCTACTTACCTATTATTGTTAGAGACTTTATATGTAATGTAACTCATTGTGTTAACATTTTTCCAATGTTTTACATAAGTAAAGAGGTGGGGGGGGAAACAGATGGAGAATACTATAATGAATTGAAATGTTCTATTTAAAAACTGTTTGTCAGCTGTAGTTAAGTTGATACCGTCATCATAGCAACAAACCACAACACTCCACATTGTGCCACATGTTTTAGTTAGCTACAAAGACAGGATGGTTGGAACTTAAGATCCAAAAACTCAGTAACTGGAATGGCTTAAAAAGTTGGGAGTAGATAAAATGGCTTATACCGTGCTAGCAGTAAAATGATCTTCTAGACATATAAGCATTTGTCCAACTTTGTGTTATCATTGCTTTCATCTAGAACCTCTTATGGTATGTCTCATGTCATCCTCTGCTCTAAAGATGCATGTTTGGATCATAAGCTGGGAAATGTTGAAAAATGATTATGGTTTATTTAGATTTAGGACTTGTTTGCTATTTATAATTGTACTAAGGTAAAGAGGATACACGGAAAAATGATTTGTTGCTTGAAGAAAAGGATTTCAACAAAGGATTTTTGTCTTACTCAAAGGAAATGACAGTTTGTCAAATATAAACTTCACAAATAGATTGAAGAACAGTGACTTGATTTATTAAATCTTTAAATGAGTTTCATTTACTAAAGATTGTCATAAAGAATGTCACACGTTCTTTTTAGCAGCTATTCATTTCCACGTACATAATCCAAATGGTCTAGAACTTTGGTAGCTATTCTAATGAATTGCAGGGATGGCTAAATGACTAACTATGCATACTACTGCTTTAAACAAAGAAATAAAACATTCAAAAAACAGTTTTTTCTTTTTCTTAAAAAACCCCCTGAGAATAGAAGAAAACCTTTAAAGATTATCACTAAGTACTAAAAAATATCAGAAGTAATGTAAACTGAATTCAAGTATATATTTTCCTGAACTCTTGGTGTTTTTCCATTTTTCCTTTTACATTAGTAATATCAAGCTAGGAACATTCTTACTGGTCCAATTCAACAGCTTTAGGGAATCGGCAGCCTTGGGCCTCTACTTAACTTCCTCTCATGCTCTATAAAACCACCAATCACTTTTTCACTAACAGCTTTTAATCCTGATTTAAGTTATTTCCTCTCTACTCTTGCCAACTCATTTCATATAATCTGTAAATATTGTCATGCAAAGCAATTCCAATAGCAGGTTTGCTCAAGTCCATTTACTTCAGTGGAACTTACTCCCAAGAAAGCCTGCACAGTAATGCAAGTTAAGCATTTCTTCTTGTGCTTTTGTCAGTATGTGCTGACAAAAATTGTCATTTTCCCAAAGGAGTTGGTCAACATTTTCTCTGTCATGCTTAGCCTAGAAAGACACATATTATATGTCAATATATTCACTCATGTTAACAGCCCAAATAAATTATGCAGGCTGTCTAAAACTATAGAAAACATGATTAGGTAGTCAGCATGATGTTTTGGAAAGTTGCATTTGGCGTGAGACATTAATTTGAAATCTTCTATGAAGCATTAGTAGGCATGATTACCTCAAACAGTTATAATTTAACTTACAGTAAATAAGTACAGGATAGGAATATATACATGAATATCTCTCTCTCTCTCTCTCTCTCTCTCTCTCTCTCTCTCTCTCTCTCGTAGAAATTATATTCATTACAGAAAGCAGTATGGCAATGACTCACAACTGCAATCCTGAAATAGCATCTTGGTCGGAATAATTATTTTCACAAAGAACTAGATTTATGGCAAGAAAAAAAGGAGAAAAACATGGTTAAGATAAAAAAGGCAATTTCTGAGGGCCCCTGATTATGAAAATAAGGATTAAAGAAGTTAGAATTGAGTAGAATAGTATGTAGCAGAAATGAAGTACTATGGAAATTGGAATGGAAACAAATAATGTATCTTCAGTGGAAATTCACATGCCATGCTTATGAGAACAAGATTTGGTGACTTCTCAAAATGGGGAAAAAGTTACATTCCTGTTTCACAGTTTTCTCTTTATTAGTCAAATTCAATATAAGAAATAATGGGATGTTTTTTTTCCTCACATTGCTAATTGTAACATAGAACTTTTCATCCTCCATTTATCAGAATCATCACCAGGATGAAAACTACAGAACTATGTTCATATACTCTGTTATCACCTCATGGTTGAGCTACTACAGCTGAACTCAAAATAGCTAAGTCAGGTTGGTATGGTAGTTGAAAGACTAATAAATGTGAGGGTTATATACATGGGGCAACAGAACAACACTCCTGTATAAAACAATGGGCAACCAATTCAGTATGCTTATGTAAAGAAAGTCACCTCCATTAAATGACCCCATTTAGAATTGTTCTCCAAATTATTTGGAAAAGGAGTATAGACAGAAGATATTCTTGGTGTCAAAGTATGACAAAGCAGCTATTCTGTGTGCTGCCCCGCTCCCTGCACAAACATGTATGTATGGCAAGAATTGTGTAGGTGTTTATTCAAACCCCCAAACAGGCCCTCAGAAAGCACCCCTGTTGCGCAGGTTTGGATTCCAAGCTCAGTACAGCAAGAGACACTGGGTAACCAACTCTTATGGACACACATGAAGTCCAGGAAATCAGGCCAGGAGTCAAACAGGCCAGGATAAATGGCACAGAACTGGGCACATTGCTTCAGCAATACTCAAATCCTCAGGGCAGAGTTAAGTAGGCAATGCCAGTGCAGCCTTTCATGAGAGGTGAATTTGCCACCTCATGAATAGTCTAGCTGGCCGTGCCTGTCTCCTCTCTGCCCTTGGATCATGAAGAGGTGCAGCAACTCTTCCCAGTCCTTGCCTGGAGCCCCCTGGCCAACTTGCTAGAGCTGCAGTTTGCCTCCCTCAGCCTGTCGCTCATGCAATCAACCTAGCTGAGGCTGCTCCATCAGGCTAGCATTCTCTGAGGCCTGATCCTGACCAATTACTCAGCTTCATACTTTGCTCTGCATACTTAAACTCATCTTCCTCCTCTGCATCTAAAGATGGGCCCTGGGAGGATCCATGACATTCTGGATCCTTAACACTTTTTTTTCTTGTAAATACATACTTCCAATCAGAAATAAAACATCATATTTTTCAATTATTTTGAATGACTTTATATCATATCTTCTACCATACACTTATATTTACTGTCCTTGCATTACCCTCATAATGAAGGTTGTGGAGAGATAGTAAAATTAGGCTAAAACATTACTTGTCTACCACAAGTAAATTCAAGGATGCTTCAGATACACTGCAGGAATGAATTCATAAGAACATAGTTTTTTTCAAAGAAGAAGAAAACTCAAGAAAATAGCACATCATGTAGGCCCCTATAATAAAACATTAGTCAGACTGTTGGGCCCTCAGGTGCTTCACTTAAAATATGCATCGTTCATTTTATGCTTCACTTGCACGAAGATTGCTTATCTGTCAAAACTGTGAACACTGACTTGGAAGAATAAACTAGGAGGAATAGTTCAGTGATGATCTAACTTTTCTGCAAAGTGCTTTAAATGAAGGGATCATTTACAGCTGTCCTATCATCAGAAATGTACATTACTAAACTCACCTTAACACAAATCTTAACATGGTTAAAGTAAAGAAATTATTTTGAGATCCTGTGCTCTGTCTTTTAAAATAATATCATGCCAGATGACTAGCTTAATCAAGATCAATATTAATCAAAGACTGACTGAATTAGGGGTTCAAACAACTTTCAGAATAGCAATATTGGCTATTAACCATGATTAAAATAGGAATAGAATTAACATTAAGATAAATAAGGCTGTTGTGAAAAAATTCTGGTTTAAAACTGGGGAAGATTCTTAATTGGAAAGAAACAGTGAAGCTCACTTTCAATTTTGTAGACTTTCACAGAAATTATGAACATTAGCTCTACAACAGGGTTATTCCAGCAAGAAAGAAGACTTTTTAAAAAGTAAAGGTAAAAAAGAGAGCAGAATATAAGATTATATTTCATGTTAAATATTTATGAGTAAGGAGATGAGGGAGCGAATACATGTTTAAATACTATTTTAGGTTTCTGTAAAACAAAAGCAATGTTTTCTAAATTCCAGCTCATTCTTTTTCACAAAATGGTTTATGACAGATCTGGTTTTCACACATGAGGACATATTCGCCTTAGAGAAGATGGTTGCAGAACATTTAAAAGGGAATTGTGAATTATGCTTATCTATGAGGAGGGATAAATACATGTGGCATCATCCAGTTATATGTCTAGATAAAAGTTCCATGAAAAAAATTATACGAGAATCACAGATACCAATGCTTTTTTAGGGCTTGGTAAAAATCTCTGCAGTACTGTGAAAAATACATCAACTTCTTTATAAACCAAGTTGTACTTCTGAGGAAGCTATCCTTGAATCCAAACTGTTCTACATTCAAAAAAGCACTTTGGCATCGTAAAACAGAAATATTTCATTTATATATTCCACTGTATTAGGCTTGCTCATCATTATAGTGAATGACTCATCCTGATCACCTCATAATTGGCACTGGGTTTTTTTTCTGAACTCCCTGAAAGAACTCTTGGTGAGTACATTCATAACACTGATACGCCCAAAGGAGCCTACTGCCAGCTTACCTTGTGCCAGCCTTCCCTTTCTCATAAATTAATCCTGCAAAAGAAGAGACAAAGGAACATCTAGCAGCAGTAAAGAAGAAGGCCTGCTGTTTAAGAACAGAACCAGAAATGTATTTCATAAATTTCTCTGGGAGAGCATTAGATATTTCATCTGAATATACATACCACAGAGAAAAATGTATTGCACTATTACAAACCTTTGCAATTATATATAATTGCAAAGCACGACCAAGGACCAGAAGCCAGACCGCAGCTGCAACATTAGCCATTTCAAACCTCTCCAATCCATACATACAGCAGACAGACATCCACTATGAAGATGTTGTAGTACGACCACAAACACGAAGCCAAACAACAGCAATGCAACTCTCCAGCTCAAATCCCCCTGCAACTCAGATTAATCTGAGCACAACCAAGCCCCCACCCAAACAGGACACACCCCCAGCCAATCAGAGCACAAAAAAACCCCATCCAATCAGAGCACAGCCAAGCTCCCACCCAATCAGTTCAAACCCCCACTAGCAGTTAAAAAGGAAGAAACAGCTGCAATCACACATTGCTCCCAGAAGCAAGAAGCTGAAGCCTGAAGATGACATATGAGACTTCGTTGAAACGTCGCCAAGACACTTCCAATTTTACGCGGGAGAAAATCCGAATAACCAAAGACATATATATATATATATATATATATATATATATATATATATATATATATATATATATATATATATATGTAGCCTTTGAAAAAATAATTTGCAAATTACAAGCCTTGCAAGCACTAGCTCTTAGACTTATATACCGCTGCACAGTGCTTTACAGCCCTCTCTAAGCAGTTTACAGAGTCAGCATATTGCCCCAACAATCTGGGTCCTCATTTTACTGACTTTGGAAGGATGAAAGGCTGAGTGAACCTTTAGCCGGTGAGACTCAAACTGCCAAACTGCTGGCAGTCA
Source organism: Ahaetulla prasina (assembly GCF_028640845.1). Classification (NCBI taxonomy): domain Eukaryota; kingdom Metazoa; phylum Chordata; class Lepidosauria; order Squamata; family Colubridae; genus Ahaetulla; species Ahaetulla prasina. The sequence continues at coordinate 59,030,961 of NC_080539.1, forward strand.
GCAGAAGTAGCCTGTAGTACTGTATTCTAACCACTGCCCCACCATGGCTCTTAGCAGTGTATTGTCTTAAACAGGAACTTTGGGAGGATATTCACCTATAATAAATATGGTGCCATTTCTAGATAGAAACTAGGAAAGCTTGTTGTTGTTGTTGGTCTAACAGGCGAAAATTGTCATAATTTCACAGATGTCTTTTGAGCCAAATAATTGATTCTGTTATATCCCAGATTGTTAAATAAATTGACAGGTATGGGCGCTGAAAAAATAATTCACTCATTTGCCAATCTTTAGTGTGATAATTAAAGATCACTATATATTATCTTCAGGATCAGAAAGAAGTTGACAGAATGTGATTTATTTAATCTATGGCCTTGTGTGATCTTCAACCAACATAGTTTATATGTTAGCATTGTATGAACCAGTCACTATGGCTTTTTAACAAATAATGGTTAAAACAAAACTTCAGGTTAGATTGATGCATAGACAAGTGTGGCTTTTAATATTGACTGTTAGTAGATATGAGCTCAAAGGATTCTACTTCACTCGCATCTTGCTTGTGGGTCTTCCACAGGCATCAGTGGATATTCTGCAAGCAAAATGCTAGACTGCCTAGTCTTCTGATCTTAAATCAAGCCTTTCATTTCAATGTTCTTAAACTTGGACTTGCTGAAAAAATGAGGAAGAGACTATAAGAAATATTAAACTAAAAAAAAAAGAAGATTAAATCATGAGAGCTGAATGGTAGTTGGAGAACATAGACTGAGGTTTTCTTAGAATATGAAACTAAGAAGAAAGAGTTCATTTTTAATATTTTTTTAATATTTGTATTTGTATTTATTTGTCAGGCATGTATTTTATGACAGATACAAATGTAAACATAATTATAAATACATGAAAAGGATACGAATAAAAGAAAACATTAGGAGAGGGATGGTAGGCATGCTGGTGCATTTATGCACACCTCTTACAGACCTCTTAGCAATGGGGTGAGGTCTACAATAGACAGTCTAAGGTTAAAGTTTTGGGGATTTGGGGAAGAAATCACACAGTCCGGTAGTACATTCCAGGCACTGACAACTCTGTTACTGAAGTTGTATTTTCTGCAGTCTAGTTTGGATTGGTTTACCATGAGTTTGTTTGTATCTGTTGTGTGCTCTTGTATTGTTTTGGTTGAGGCTGAAGTTTTCATTGGCTGGTAGGACATTGTAGCAGATGAATTTATGTACTATGCTTAGGTCAGACTGAAGACAGCGAAGTTCTAAGTTGTCTAAGCCCAAAATTTCAAGTCTGGTGGCATAAGGTATTTTGCTGTGAGCAGAGGAGTGGATGACTCTTCTTGTGAAATATCTCTGGACTCGTTTATTTATATTATTATTATTATTATTATTATTATTATTATTATTATTATTATTATTATTATTATTATTAACTATTATTATTTGTTTAGTTGTAAGGAAATATACTTTAGAAGGACAGTATAACACATTGAAACTGTCCTGTTACAACAGTAAATGCTTTGCATCTGCATCTACCCCTCAATCCATATTTTTCAGCTTTTATATATTTACAGATGGGAAATTTGAATATATATCACTGCTATGAATATTAACTAATTTACTTTTTTTTTCTCCCTACCCCAGTCATCTCTGTTCTTCTCTTTGAAGTCAGGTTTAAATCATATTCTTAGCTGCAGGATTCTTCTTGTGTGCTGTGTACTGATGACATAAAAAAAAAGATTCAAAGTGATTTTTGCAGTTGAAACTGTAATGTGAAAATGGCCTAAGTGTTCTGAATGCATATTGGAAGTGTGTGTTTCATTTCCAAAATTATTCTGTCAATCCCTATTTTTTTTTTTCATCTTGCACTTCTTGACTCTGTTTAGCAGGCAATGTCTTGTCAATATCTCATTCAGGTGTAACATGGAAAAGCTGAACTACCCCGGGCTAACAGCCAACCCTCCCTATGACTGACGCTCACTTAACTGAGCAAAGAGTAGCTTTGCTTGAAACAGGAACTTGACTACACAAGAACCAGTAGTGACAGCAAGGGTGTAGACCTGAATTCTAACATCACAGTTTGCAGCTTGTGCTCAAGCAAGTGGAACCAGTACTTTAGCTGAATGCTAAAAGGCTTCAGTGCTATGCTTTATATGAAACCAAGGCACTTAGTAAAAGCAGCAGGACAGGTGCATCATTCATTCTGCTATAATTTAAAGCAATTACAATTGGATTAATTTTTTGATTGCACACACTCATACTCATTAAGTTATGGATATAAATAAGCCACTGCTATTTAAACAGAAATCATAATTTATTTGTAAATGTTAGAAAAGAAAATATGCAAAACTGATTAAATAATATATCCAACTAAATGGTGCAATTATCAGTTATTCTATACAGGCAATATATTGTAGGGACTGGAATCTAGAAGGTTTTTTTTAACTATAGTTTCTGTAAATATCTCCAATATTTTCCACATTCTGAATAATAACCAGCATTCTGCATAATGACCAGCCTTCAAAAAGGAGCATAAAATAAGTTAAATGCTCATTCTGTAAAAAAAAAAAGAATTTATATAATGATGCTACTGCTAATTAGTCAGACATATTTGGAAATCTACAAAGTTTGCTTTTTCAGATGTAATAGAGGAAATATCAGAGAGCTTTGAAATCACCATAGTGAATAGCAGGCAGAACTCTTTATCATTATGTGTGGCTTTCAAGATCTCCCAAACAGCTGGTTCTCCACTCTTCCAAAGAGTGAAGCATGATTAGAGAAATCAGACTTCTAAATTGTATGGAGAGCATTCATGGATAGGGGAAGTTTCCTATTACAGCCATCTTTCATGTACTAATGGGATTCAGTGGAACAAAGTTAGAGCCACTTTGGCTTGTAGAATATCCCTTCTTACAAACTCTAAAAACTCTAAAAAGGGGTCATGGAAGGCCAGAAGGGGGTTTTAAATTTTATGAAAGAAATACATAGATGAGTGGTATAGGCAGCCCTTGACTTACGACCACAATTGAGCCCAACTTTTCTGTTGCCAAATGAACAGTTGTTAAGTGACTGTTGCCCCATTTTGCAACTTTTCTTGCCACAGTTGTTAAGTGAATCACTGCACTTGTTAAGTTAGTCGTATGGTTGTTAAGTGAATCTGGCTTTCCCATTGAGCTTGCTTGTCAAAAGAGCACAAAAGGCAATCACATGACCCTGGGACACTGCAACTGTCATAAATATGAATCAGTTGCCAAGCATCTGAAATTTGATCACTTGACCATGGGGATACTGCAACAATCATTAGTGTAAATAATAGTCCTAAGTCACTTTTTTCAGTGCCATTGTAACTTTGAATGATCACTACATGAAGTGTTGTAAGTCTAGGACAGGGGTCGGCAACCTTAAACACTCAAAGAGCCACAAAGTTCCTAACCAGAAGCCCCCCATTCAATGCTGGAGCCAACTGGAAATCCAGTTCCCCCACCATAGAGATTCCTCTTAGCGCAGTGTCCTTTTTCCTCTACCTGCCCTAACTGAAAGCCCTATCAATTGTGGAGCTGACCAGCAAAAGGGAGCCGCAGCAGACGGATGAAAGAGCCACATGTGGCTCCAGAGCCGCAGGTTGTCAACCCCTGGTCTAGGACTACCTGTATCTTCTAAGGACAATGTTTTTAAATTAGATGTGCTGGAAAGAATAGTTTATATAACATCAATACAAAATTTACATAGCAGAATGTATGAGATACCTGAATGTCTTAAGATATACCCATATTTCTTTAGCATCATGCTTCCACTGTGAAAGCCAACAGTATGAATGGCATTGCTGCACAATTCTTATTCATTTCAAAAGGAATTTCTCAAAAATATGTAATGGCGTGTATTCTACATCATATATAATGTGGGGTCAAACTACACCATTCTTTCTAAAATTACACGGAAATACTTCAGACCAAAATAAATGTATCAATAGAGATGACTACAAAGACAAGGGGCAGTTCTGAAAACAATGCCATTATGTCTGGGCATCACATAACCTGCAAAGCTCTCAAAGATGGTTTTGGTTAAGTGGTGGATTTATACCTGTATTTTAAACTGCATTATAAGGATCTGGAAAACAATTTCTCCCTCACCCACTTACCCTCCATGTCACTAGCTGCACCTGCATCTGCTCCATGTCATTGAACGCTCCTGAATTAAAAACCATATGCCAAATGTTGTTAATAAGCATCCTCACCCAAGACCGAATTCTAAGAACTCTGTTTTCTGATGTTTTGTGCAAGCAAGTCGAACTGTCACATGCGATGCATGCTAAAGGCCACCGCCTTTGTCTTTTCCAAGTTCTGTCTGTTTCAGAGGCTAACATGCTGCAATTAGTCTAATTAATGTGAAACAATGAGCTGTGTTACCACTTATCAAATTGATTGTTCCCCTATCAAAACAAAACAGGCTGGCTTTTTGATGTAATTTCAAGAGATGATTTGAAATGTCATGTTGCTGCAAGCCAATTACCTTATGACTGCAGTCACGGTCAACAGAATACATAATTAGCAAGAGTTTGGGAAGGCTGCTTACTGCTAGTATGCTAATTAACTGTCTTTTGTCATAAAACAAAAAGGTTGTAGCTAGGGTTGTGAAATAGGTCTTTTTTATTTACATTTCTTTGTGCTTATCAATGTGAGGCATGACAATGCAAAAGAATAGGAAAATTTTAATTCTGCTACTTCAAATTAATACTGAGCCGCAAGGTCAGGCGTAATGTGGGGCTACAGTAACATTCAGGCTCCGTTTCATGCAACACTCGGGCTGTGTATAATAACAGTCACGGGGGAAAATTAAACATAAAGTGAAGCTCATTCTCAAGACTCCCTGAGACTCACCTAATGAATCACAACATTAAACTAATATAATACTATTTCCCTCCCCAAATTGTCTAAACATCCTGAAGGCTATCCTGCAGGTTCTAAATTGTTCAGTGGCTGGTATCTGAACTGCTTTTATTACAGAACATAAAATAGCATCTTGGTTTTGTATTCATTTCTTTTTGAAAAGTCTGTGAAGTAGCTCTACTATAGAAATTTCTCAAACTACAGATACTTGACTTATCACAGTTGGTTTAGTGACCATTCAAAGTTACAACTGCACTGAAGAAAGTAAGTGATGACTGTTTTTTCACACTTATGAACCATTGGAACATCCCCATGGTCATATGATCAAAATTCAGACATTTGACAAGTGACTCATATTTATGATGGTTGCAGTGTCCCTGGGTCATGTGATCACCTTTTGCACCCTTCTGACAAGCAAGTCAATAGGGAAGTCAGATTCACTTAACATCTGTGTTACTATCAGTGGTGGGTTGCCCCCGGTTCGCACCGGTTCTATAGAAACGGTAGTGAAACTGGCGGGAGGCTCCGCCCACTGACCCAAACGTCATCAAAAGTGATCTGTGCATGCACGCGGGCACGATGCAAACCAATAGTAAAGGTAAGTAGAACCCACCCCTGGTTACTATGGTAATTTTAACAACTGCAGTGCTTCACTTAATAACTGTGGCAGGAAAGGTCATAAAATGGGGCAAAATTTTATAATTAAAAACTGTCTCACTTAACAACAGAAATTTTGGGATCAATTGTGGTCGTAAGTTGAGGACTACCTGTACTGGCTTATTCTGAAGTTGAGCCTTTGGGTTTTTTATATAAATTTCAAACCATGAGCTAAAACTTCAGCCTATATTTATATTAAAATCACATGTTGATGCAAGAGAGCATTTTTTTAAGTACAAGCCCTGACTTATGGGGTAGCATCTGAGCTCATCGCACTCCAAGCATCTATTGTTTTGTGCAAGGGCCAGACTATGTTACATTAATATCAGTGATCAAATATCCCTTAATTTTCTTCTCAACACAAAAGTCATGCCATAGTAAATGGGGAGAGGGACCTGGAGACAGATGTTAAATATACTCTTGTCAGATTTCCCTTTGGGCAATTTTTGCATTATTCTTATGGATTACCTAACTGCGGATATCTTGCACCTAAAACACAAAAGTACCATTTCTGGTATTATATGAAGATCATTATATATAATATCATGTTCATAATGAAGGTAAAATGAAAGATAAGATGAAACTCTCCAGATTGTTCAAGGACCCAGGCAGGTTCACTGAAGGCACATTAAAAATGACAGTATCATGACAAAACATAAGATGGAACAAAATACACAATATTTGGATTTAACAGTATTATGATGTTCTATAATATAAATGGAGCTACTAGGAAGGTCCTACTAACTGTGCTTGTAGAAAAAAATGGAACACAAAAAGGGCCCCATTACAACTAATGCATAGATTGGTAGAGAAATAAGACTGTTCCTGAGATATTCATACACGGAGCTTAAGGGTTTGAAAGGGCATTATTGACACACTGAATTTTCTTCAAACTTGTAACCAAACCAAATATTGCAGGATTATATGGCCTCACAAATCTTTTTGTGAATGAGTACGTCAGTGCACTGATATCTAAGGAATTAATTGTCCAAAACAGTGGCTGGAAGAATTTCAATTTATTTCATTGTAGTGATATATGCACACACACACACACACACACACACACACACAAGGTTGTATCATGAAATTGAAGGAAGAAAGAGAGGGAGGGAGGGAGGGAGGGAGGGAGGGAGACAGACAGACAGACAGACAGACAGAGACAGAGAGAGAGGGAGGGAGAGAGAGAGAGAGAGAGAGAATGAATAAGAAGGATGGCCCGTTATGAAACTATTACTATTTTGAAAAGTTGTGCTTTATTTTAAATTAAAACATAGTCCATTTTAGGTACTCTTTCTTCAGTACTTAAATATATGTATATCTCATTTAAATGATAAATATAAGATCTTCCTGTATTTATTTTTCCAGTTCCTGTTCAATTATTTGGAAGTTTTTTCCTCCATCATTTGAAAAACCTATAAAACATGAAAGCTATTTTCTCCTGCTTCTGTCATTTACTAAAACTAATATAATCTTTCCTGCCTTTATTCAATAGAAGTAACAAAACATTTCTAAAGAGTTAGCTAATAATGAGGAGAGATAATTAGTTTAACTCATTCTTGTTTTTAGTTTACATTTCATTATGCCATTACACTCTCCGTAATTTTAATTTTTATATTCCATGAAAAACTGTTTAACATATAGACTTTAAAGAAACCAAACACTTATTACATATAATCAATCACAATTAAGAAAAGTCTCTTGAACCAAATCAGAAATGTAAGCAAATCTTACTTAACAATGTTTTATAGACATTTGTATTATAAATTTTGTGTTCTTTCTGCTCTCTAGAATTGGCAAAGATTACAATACATTTATTTTTTTCTGTAACATTAGGAGATTATTATATATTTTTGGAAAATTTGTGCCATTAATATTCTGCTACCAAAACAGACTTGGACTAAGACCAATATTAAAGGAATCTGATTCTAAGAACTGGAGAAAATACATAGAGATCTTGGCTTTCAGTATCAGGGTCTATAACAGACATAGTATTCAAGTATACTGTATCTAATACTATTATGTATCTGCTGATTTTATTTGACACAGCTTCATACTCTAGAATTGAATTAGTATTCGATCACAAATAGCTGAGCTTCTGGAGATATGCAAATAGAGATCAATTGAGGATTTAATGATGTGTGTGAGAGAGGGAGAGGGGGGAGAGAGAGAGACTATTTTATGGAATCTGCTGGAAGAATTAGAGTCATCTAGAAGAGATTTAATAGAGAAGCAGCATTCAGTTTCTGATTCCTTGAGGTATTCCCTTTGGAATGATATTCCCTTATGCAGCTTCAGGAGATCCAGTTTTAATCTACTGGTTCCAGTTCAGTGATGACAAACCTTTTGGGCTCAGCATGTCAAAAATTTGGAACATGCCTAACCTAGCTCTGCTATTGTGCCACATATATACACACATACTGAACAAAAGAGAGACAGTTTTCTACCCTCCCCCCTTTCCCACATCTAGGTCAGCCTTAACAGTGACCCTCGGCAACCATGCTGAAGCTGGACCTCAATAGGGACTGAAGCTTCAACTTCAGCCATAACAATACCACTGCCACACAAAAAGTCCATGTCATACCATGCATGAGTCTTGGAGAATGGTAACCCAGCACTCCCCTCCCCAGTATTTGCCATGAGCTACTTCAGGCAATGCATAGGTCCCTACAGTCTATTCAAGGCTGCTCTGGGTCACACAAGGCTTTTGTTCTTAATGCAGCTTTGGTGAATGCTCTCTTATACCCTCCACAGTCTCTGAAAACCACACAAAAGCACACAATCTTGGGATTTAGAGGTCTGGAGGCCACGTTAGAGCATACCCTATTTCTGTGCAGCTTTCAGAACTTCTGAAAATCATGTGAAAAAGAAGTGTGCTTTTGAGAATAGTTGATGTTGAGTGTTGTTGAACACTGGCATGTTACCCAAAACATTGTAGTATGTCACCGTTGACACATATGCCATAAGTTTGCCATTACTGTTCTGGTTTTCTTGCTGCCTATACATGGAAGCTGATTCACGACTTGAAGCTCACTACAGGATCCAATGTGGGTTGGTCACTGCAACCAGAAGTTTAGTCTTCATGCTTTCAGATTCATGTTGGAGCTCATCCACAGGGAACTTCTCTCTCACCAGAATGTTCCACTCACATATTCCTGTTAGAGAGAAGTTCCCTGAGGGTGAGCTCCCACACGAATCCAAAAGCTCGAAAGACTAAACCTCTGGTCCTGGTGATTGACCCCAACTGGATCCTGCAACATTATCCTGAGACAAGTGCATTTGCCTTCCTTCATTGAAACTCACTCTTTCTCAGCTCTGGAAAGAGAACAAAAGCTAACGGTAAATGCTTTACTCTGCTAGTGTCAACTAATGCTAGTGAAAGCAAAGTTTTGAATGAAGGACTATAAATGACTGGTGCCTATAGTTTCATTCTTCACTTGGAGAGTGTAACACAGTAACACAGTGTAACACAGTGTAACACAGCAAGTAACACTTGCTAAGTGTTCATTTCAGATATTCACATCTCAATATTTAGATTCTTCCTGTTTGATAGCATCATTTGCTACCTTTACGGCTTGTAGTTGAGCATGATATATCATTCTCTAAATAGGTTGGAAAACCTTAAACTACACCCATATGCTTTGAAAAGTCATACTTTTAAATCAGAAGCAAAAGCAAAATAAACAGGCAATATGATTGCTCAAGATTCTTTTTAAAATAACCATCATTGTTTTTTCTACCTTTTAAAAATGTCCTCTTTTTCCATTCTGGATGTTATTGATACTACTCTCATTGTGCTCTTGTGGTAACAATAGCCCTGTTAGTAGGAAATACCCTAAAAATACTAGCTGGGCTTTTAAAACGTCTGAAAGGTTAAGCAAAAAAAAAAAAAATGCTAAGCCCAGACCTATGGCACCATGAGCCCTGTCTAACAAAGTGTTGTGTATCAACTCCCAAAGGACAAATGGTGTTTCCATTGTACAGATTAGACACAAGTACTCACACAGGACACAGAGGAAATATGATGGGACAAGAAGTGAACAGTACCAGAAGACATTGTGTTGAAATGTCACCCAGACAAAGTGCTTCCACCACCTTTCACAGAGCTAAAGATCTCTTTATGTCAGAACAAATTGGATAATTCTTAAATCTTTTTGCATTTCTCTGACTTCAGTACGATCAGTGCAGGGAATGAGAACGATTGGAGGGGGCTGGAAAAAGAGACAGGAGAGAGGTGGTGTGAAGAGACAGTTCAGTTCACATGAAAGCATTGTGACACAGTATAGGCCTGAATACTGATATGGGCACCTCATACAATCCTATTGTGGAACCATAGTAAGAATAGCAACTACTGGTCTTCCTACAACTGAATCAAATTAGTTCTACGTTTTCTAAATGCTCCAGAGATTTCTTCAGGAATATGTTCATTCTGCATAAAAGACCAAAAGAATGCTAATACATAATTTAAATTTCTTTTGTTCTATTTTCCAGGATTTGTATCTAAGTCTAATATTTGGCAGTAAAATCCCAGATATTTTAAAACTTCATATAAGCTTCTATCTCTCAACCTAAGTTCCCTCAGTTAATCTAAAGTAATATTATTGTTTACTGGCCTTAAATATATTGTAGTAATTACTGAAAAAATATAAAGTGTTGTGGAAGTTCAGTGTGACTATTTGCAAATTGTCTATACTATAGGTTAGTTTTAGATTCAGGTGCACAAATCTAACTTTTGTTTCAATCAAGAAAAATGAGTTTAGATCTAACCTTAGGATTTTGTCTAGAAACACCAAATAGACAGACAGACAGACAGACAGACAGACAGACAGACAGACAGATTTGATTGACACCTTGACAGTAATGCAAATACTTGACAGGGAATCAATATAGACCACTAGACAATATCTGAACAGGAGCTGAATGATCAGTAATAAATAAGAGAGGGGGCTTTTAAAAGTTTTGGCAATGTCATCACTTCGAAACCCAGCAAACAAGAGACATTTTAACAGATTTCTGTTCTCCTTTGCTTTTCTGAGGTCATAAATTGTGTTTGTTAATAATCTACAGAAGAGTCTAAGAAATTAAAATAATGACCAAAATATAGTAAAATAAATAGAAATGGATTATATAATCTACAGGCATAAGTAGTTTCAATGCACGGAAATGTTTCTATTTAAGACTTTGAGTTTCCAGTTTTTTACAATGTATTGCTTATTTTGTTAAGAATGATTCATTCTTAGTTTCTTTTCATTTCTTTCAAAATGAATTTATTCAACTAGGAAATTGTTAAATACAGCCATTAATACTGACCAACAACAAAACAGCATATAATAAACCATGCATGAATTCTGGTTTTCCTAAAAGAAGAGAGTCTTTATAAACAAAATAGCATTCATTTTGCAGGTGCTTAACAAAGATAAGCTGAAACGGTAATGTCTATTTTGAATTTGGTTATGGCAAAAAAAAATTGAGAATGCTAAAAAATTCTTTTAAAATCATTATATAAAAAACATAATGATATAAATAACATTTCTTATAGTATTGTGAAAGGGAATAAAAATGTTCAAAAATTCACAATGATGCCAGAGCATTGCATTTAACTATATTATTCTGGAATACTCAAAAGAGATATGCCACTTATTTGTAAGTCTGTTTTTAAATCTATTTTGAGCTTATCAAGACATAGTTACAACCCTGTATAGGAAGCAATATACATTTCCAAGAAAAAGAAGCATTTCGAAGGGAAACCCTTTACTTGTCCAGAGAACCTTGGTTATTAAGCTATGTAGAAAATGGTGTAAACTAATAAACAACACAAAACTCGTTTAACTTCTTTGGATAATTGAACAGGTGGCCCCCTATACTTCAAAGCTATTAGAAAGAATGACAATGAGCAGATATATTATCATACTTTCTAATAAAAAACAGAGAGTTTAAAAAAATCACCAAAAAAAAATCACCTTAATTATCACAGTAGGCTATTTTAATTAAACAGAGAAACAAAATGTTTGTTTCTCTGCAATCTATACCACTGTTAAAATGGACTTCAGGATTTCAAGTACAGGTAGTTGTTAACTTACAACAGTTTGTTTAGTGACTGTTCAAAGTTATACAGCACTGAAAAATGTGACTTTTTCATAGTTACGACTTTTGCAACATCCCCATGATCATGTGATCAAAATTTATATGCTTGGTAACTGGTTGATATTTATGATGATTGCAGTCTCCCAGGGTCATATGATCCTCTTTTGCGACTTTTTGACAAGCAAAGTCAATGGTGACACCAGGTTCATTTAAAAACCAGGTGACTAACTCATCAACTGCAGTGATTCACTTAACAACAGTGGCAAGGAAAGTCATAAAATGGGGCAAAACTCACTTAACAAATGTCTCACTTAACAACAGAAATGTTGGGCTCAATTGTGGCCGTAAGTTGAGGACTACCTATACATGCATTTAATATTATCCTTTTTTTTCTTCTACAGAATTGTCATACAAATTCATTTTCATTCAGGTTGGGCAGAAGGGAGATTGTATCTTCTACCTGCAGTTTCCCCACTTCAGTCTAACAGAATTTGGGTTTGGTGTAAAGGGCTGTCATTAAAGGAGGGAGGGCAACCCCTTTAAAATAAATGTGAGATCTGTTATTGAGAAAAGAAAAAAGATGATATCCAAGCTAATGACTTTAAAGTAGAACAAAATGCAAATAAATAAAATGAATAATCAGGCGGGGGGATAAGACTGAAATCAGACAGCTGGTTCAAGACCATTCAACCAGTTTCATGAAGGCACAGGGTTTGCTCTGTATCCAAGGTACAATATGAGTTCCTGCAATCAGGAAGCAGTCCCACAAGAAGTAATATGCTTCATTTCATACTTGTCCCCTTCTGCCTTGTAGCCCTTTAAATCCAGAGCTTATCCTGTACTTCTAAGTCTGCCAGCGTTTCATCATAGTTCAATTTCAATTAAACCATTTTGCATTTAAGGGCCAGCAATGTAACTGAAAGTAGATTGGGGCTCATTATCTCCATAAATCTGAAGTAATATACTAGTCTCTCAAGACATTACTTCATTTTCATAACTAGGAGAAGATTTCATTTCTGTGGATTTGTGTAAAAAGTAATTTGGAAACTTTGCAACATGATATTACTTACCATAAAATCTAAGAGCAATGAATGTATCATGAGGGGCAACTTCATGTGTTCTTTGTATCTAATTCTTCCATCTTAATTACTGAGGGAATTAACGTGTGCTGTATTCTTAAGCACTCTAAAGAATTAGCTCATTTAAAAAATTGGTGAGAAAATATTGTTTCAAAATAACCTTTTTACTTTCCCATTTCCATTTTTGTTCTTAAAATTATGGCCTCTGTGTTTGTATCAGGGGAAGCATATAAACTGCCATTTATAAATAGGTTTTCATAATAACAGAAACAAATCTGGAAGTTCATCACAATCTATACTATGATTGTATTCCCACAATTATAAATAAAAAATAGACCCCTGATATAAATTCTTGTACTGTTTTTGCAAAATTGGGTTAAAAAAACCTGACTAATGCATAGCACTGTACCCAAACAGCAACAGTAGTTGTTATACTGTATATGGTCTTAGCATAAGCAGCTGGTGAACCGCTTATATATATATATATATTTGATTTCCCTGATATAGGATTATTTTGTTAATTCCAGTTCTTAAATTAGATACACAATTTAAGATATTCTAATCATATTATGGTTTTCCCCTCCCCTTTTATAACCAGTCTGAGTGAGGTTTCAGATATGCTATTCCTGAGTGAGCATCAAGAATTGAGCTAATTAAACATACACTATTAATATAGAATTGAAAACAATTGATCTTATATCCATGGAAGAGTGGTTCTTGGCATTAAGAATTGGTTAAGCCTTCTGGAGTTGATAAACTAGCCACCAAGTAATCATTGAAACATTAAAAGTAGATGTTCTGTGAAATTTAGTAATGATAACTGATAGTCTATTATTATTCTTATAATTGGGAAAAAGGAAAAGGGGAAATATTGGAGAGAAAATTAAAATGTAATTAAATATGCACAGTAATATGAAATTAAATAGTATTGAGAAACTATGTTCTTATATTTATTAGTTCTGTTGCTGTTATCCATTGCCCTAAGAGGAACTGTTATAATGAGATTAGCATATTTTAGAAATAACTAACTTAAAAACATACTGGGTGATGGAAACTTTTGGTTCAAAATCCACATTCAGTTATAAGGATTGCTAACTTTAATATTATTTTGAGATTAGGTTAAATAAATTTGATCCAAAGAATGATGGAAAAAATAATAGACAGTTTATTATTTATTTATTTATTTATTTATTTATTATTTAAATTTGTATACCGCCCTTCTCCCGAAGGACTCAGGGCGGTTCACAGCCAAGTAAAAAATGAAAATACATTATAGATACAATTAAAATACTAGTAAAAAACTTATTTGAATTGGCCACAATTAAAATTTAGAGATAAAACCCATTAAAAACCCATAACTTAAAAAACTAACCCAGTCCAGCGCAGATAAATAAGTAAGTTTTGAGCTCGCGGCGAAAGGTTCGGAGGTCCGGAAGTTGACGAAGTCCTGGGGGGAGTTCGTTCCAGAGGGCGGGAGCCCCCACAGAGAAGGCCCTTCCCCTGGGTGTCGCCAGACGACACTGTCGCGCCGACGGCACCCTGAGGAGTCCCTCTCTGTGAGAGCGCACGGGTCGGTGAGAGGTATTCGGTAGCAGCAGGCGGTCCCGTAAGTAACCCGGCCCTATGCCATGGAGCGCTTTAAAGACGTTCACCAACACCTTGAAGCGCACCCGGAAGGCCACAGGTAGCCAGTGCAGCCTGCGCAGGATAGGTGTCACTCGGGAGCCACGAGGGGCTCCCTCTATCACCCGCGCAGCTGCATTCTGGACCAACTGCAGCCTCCGGATGCCCTTCAAGGGGAGCCCCATGTAGAGAGCATTGCAGTAGTCCAGACGAGACGTCACAAGGGCGTGAGTGACTGTGCACAAGGCATCCCGGTCTAGAAAGGAGAGAGGAGATTTTCCCATCCACACTTCCCAATTTAAACCATTATCGTCTGTCAACTCTCAGACAGCCCTACTAACGTTTGAGAAACAAAAGACCCAAATCCCATTAGTTATTATTTATCACTAAATTCTAGCACAATTTCTCAAATTATGCTTGTATTTTCCTCAATAACTTTTCTGAAAAGCACCAGAAAATACAAGACTGGGTTTGTTTGTTTTTATTATTATTATTATTATGAAATGTTTGAAATGTTTGAAATATTTGAAATGTTGGGAAATTTATCATAGCATCAATCTGTCTTGTTACCATCTTCTTTCCCCTGTGAAATATAACTTTTTTTCCCTTCACTTTCTTTATTCCCCTTACAGTAAAAGACCAGTCATTCATTCATATTCATATATTCTCTTCTGAAATCATTGTTATTTGTCTACCTGCTATAGATAGATTAAATATTTATCTCAACTAGAAATTCAACGTAACAGCCCTGTTTGAATTAGAACTGTGATATAATTTCAAAGGCTATTTTTTCCACAGCCAATACCTATTTCAATTTATTCCTTTTGCATTTCTCTTGTTCAAAAAGTCATAAAGCACCATTATTTCAACTGTAACAAAATCTATTTTGTTGTTGCTGTTGTTTCATCCATTCTCTGTGTTAGTAACTGGATGGTTACCTGCATGGTTTCTGGAGTACTGATGGCCATGAAATTCAAGCTACATGGAAGAAAGCAGTGTTAAATGTTGGCTGATTTATGGGTATTGTCAATGTAATGCCCATACAGCTAATTGGGAGGAACTATATCTTTGTGAAGTGTTTTCCTAGTAATGAGGAAATATTTTTTCCAGCTAAAACAGATTAAGTAACTGATGGAGGCAAACATCTGCTTGAAATCCAAGACAGTAAAATATTTTACAAGAAGAGTTCTCCGCTCCTCTGAAAACAACAAAATACCTTATACCACCAGACTTGAAATCCTGGGATTAGAAAACTGAGAACTCCGCCGACTCCGACAAGATCTGTGTTTAACACATAGAATCATCTATTGCAATGTCCTTCCTGTTAAAGACTACTTCAGCTTCAATCACAATAATACAAGAGCAAACAGATTTAAACTTAATGTTAACCGCTTCAATCTTGATTGCAGAAAATATGACTTTTGTAACAGAGTGGTTAACGCTTGGAACACACTACCTGACTCTGGTCTCTTCTCAAAATCCCAAAAGCTTTAACCAAAAACTGTCCACTATTGACCTCACCCCTTTCCTAAGAGGACTATAAGGGGCATGCATAAGAGCACAAAAGTGCCAACGGTTCCTGTCCTATTGTTTCCTTTCATTATATCAAATTAATAGTTATTGCTTACTTTTGCTCATAAATATGCTTATATGATGTGTTGTTGTTTTATGTTGATGCTTGTGTATACTGTTGTGACAAAATAAATAAATAAATAAATAAACAGTAGAATCAAGATTCAGTGCTGATATATGACCTGATATTGACCTGTTGGTCCATTAGTTTGACTGACATTATAACTATTAGTAATAATTAGTTTGGAAACATTCTTGTAAATGGGATGACATACAAGTATTAGTAGATCATATGACATGATGGTTGTACCTACTATTATATATATTATATATATATGTATATATATTATATACAGTATACCGTATATACTCGAGTATAAGCCGAGTTTTTCAGCACGTTTTTTGTGCTGAAAAACGTCCCCTCGGCTTATACTCGAGTATATCTGACTTCTCTCGAGTTTTTTTTTCTTCTTTTTTCACATTATACCGGATGGTGCAAACTTGGCGGGCTTTTGCATTAGCGGGAAGCCCTGCCGGTGCAGTGAGAGGCGGGCGGGGCCGCCAGCCTTCTCGGCTGAGGAGGAGGCTTTCCTGACCGGTAGCTGCCTCATTTCCTCCCTCGGCTTATACTTGAGTCCCCAGTTTACCCCAGTTTTTTGGGGTAAAATTGGGGACCTCGGCTTATACTCGGATCGGCTTATATTCGAGTATATACGGTATATATTATTATATATAATATAATATAATATAATATAATATAATATAATATAATATAATATAATATAATATAATATAATATAATATAATATAATATAATATAATATAATATAATATAATATAATATAATATATATATTATATACAGTAACCACAAACCTTGGTTCACACCTAAACTTAAGCCTCTGGTGGCTCAGACTGCTAAGACAGTCTGTTATTAACACAGCTGCTTGCAATTACTGCAGGTTCAAGCCCCACTAGGCCCAAGGTTGACTCAGCCTTCCATCCTTTATAAGGTAGGTAAAATGAGGACCCAGATTGTTGGGGGCAATAAGTTGACTTTGTATATAATATACAAATGGATGAAGACTATTGCTTAACATAGTGTAAGCCACCCTGAGTCTTCAGAGAAGGGCGGGATATAAATGCAAAAAAAAAAAAAAAAGCAGCTACGTCATTCCAAAGAGGAAGCCTACAGGAAAGGTGATAAAATGCTGTACAATCAAACCAGAAATGTACTAACAAGGGAGATAAGAGCAGCAAAAAGAAGCTACTCTGAAAAGCTAAAGAATCAGTTTTCAGCAAATGAACCAGCAAACATGTGGAAAACTCTTAAAAATATCACCGGCTATGGCAAACCTCCCTCCCAGGCTGAAGGTAATCAACAACTGGCAGATGACCTGAACATGTTTTACTGCAGGTTTGAAAGGAAACTACAGCCACCTATCTCCATAACCCCCATCTCAGACACACCAACAACAGCCAAGCCTCCTACAACTGACCTCATCCCATTAGGTTCACAACCTCCAGTAATCACAGAAAAGGCAGTGCAGGACCTATTTCACAGACAAAAGCCGGGAAAAACTCCAGGCCCAGACAAGATAACTCCTTCTTGCTTAAAAGTCTGTGCTAACCAATTGGCCCCCATCTTCACCCATATTTTCAACAAATCACTAGAGATGTGCTATGTTCCTTCTTGCTTCAAACGCTCTACCATCATCCCAGTGCCGAAGAAGCCCACTAGCAAGGAACTGAATGACTACAGACCAGTTGCTTTAACATCTGTAGTCATGAAAGCCTTTGAAAGACTAGTGCTTTCCTACTTGAAAACCATCACGGATCCGCTGTTAGACCCCTTGCAATTTGCATATTGAGCAAATAGATCAACAGATGATACTGTTAATATGGCTCTGCACTACATCTTACAACATCTTGAATCTCCAAAGACCTATGTAAGGGTCCTCTTTGTAGACTTTAGTTCAGCATTCAATACCATCATTCCAGACACTCTTCTAACTAAGCTAAACCAACTACAAGTACCTGAACAGACTTGTAAGTGGATCACAAGCTTCCTAACAAACAGGAAGCAGCAGGTAAAGCTAAGCAGGATCACTTCAGATACCTGTACAATTAGCACAAGGGCCCCCCAAGGCTGTGTGCTCTCCCCACTTCTCTTCTCTCTGTATACCAACGACTGCATCTCCAACAATCCATCTGTTAAACTACTGAAGTTCGCAGATGACACAACAGTGATCGGTCTCATTCAAGACAATGACGAATCCGCATATAGATGTGAGGTCGAACGACTAGCCTTTTGGTGCGACCATAACAATCTGGAAATGAACACACTAAAAACTGTAGAAATGGTGGTAGACTTTAGGAGAAACCCTTCCATACTTCCACCTCTCACAATACTTGACAACACAGTATCAACAGTAGAAACCTTCAAATTTCTAGGTTCTATCATATCACAAGATCTAAAATGGACAGTTAACATCAAAAACATCATCAAAAAAGGACAACAAAGACTGTTCTTTCTGCACCAACTCAGAAAGCTCAAACTGCCCAAGGAGCCGCTGATACAGTTCTACAGAGGACTTATTGAGTCTGTCATTTTCACCTCTATAACGGTCTGGTTCGGTTCTGCAACCCAACAAGAAAGACACAGACTTCAGAGGATAATTAGAACTGCAGAAAAAATAATTGCTACCAACCTGCCTTCCATTGAGGACCTGTATACTGCACGAATCAAGAAGAGAGCTGTGAAAATATTTACAGATCCCTCACATCCTGGACATAAAATGTTTCAACTCCTACCATCAAAACGACACTACAGAGCATTGCACACCAGAACAACTAGACACAAGAACAGTTTTTTCCCGAAGGCCGTCACTCTGCTAAACAAATAATTCCCTCAACACTGTCAAACTATTTACTAAATCTACACTACTATTAATCTTCTCATCGTTTTCATCACCAATCTCTTTCCACTTATGACTGTATGACTGTAACTTTTTGTTGCTATCATTAAGGTTTAAATTGCAACCTATGACCATCATTTGTGTTGTAAATGTACCTTTGATATATTTTTTTCTCTTTTCTTTTTTCTTTTTCTTTTATGTACACTGAGAGCATATGCACCAAAACAAATTCCTTGTGTTTCCAATCACACTTGGCCAATAAATTCTATTCTATTCTATTCTATTCTATTCTATTCTATTCTATTCTATTCTATTCTATTCTATTCTATTCTATTCTATTCTATTGTGATGCACCTATTTTTTCCTAGAAAAATCTGTGATTCTAGGTGCAAAATTTTCAGTGTTGTTTTGCTTTTCCATCAATAGCCTGTCTTTTAATATTGAGACTACCATTTTCCTTGATGGGCTTCCAAAGAGCCTTAAAGACATAGACCTTTGAGAAAGCATTTGGGGACAATGAGGATTAATTTATTCCAATGGGTAGTGCCATTTAGCGGATGCAGTGATTTTGATGAATGTGGTTTTATTTTAATAGTTGTTGTTTGATTTAAAACACTAGAGCTGTCTGGAATTAAGTGACATACAAGCCACGGGGAGTAAACAAACTATATTTAGATTAAAACACTTTTCTTTATATATATATATATATATATATATTATTTCCATTTTCCAACATCATATTTATGTACAGTCTGTTATCCATCATTAATCATTAATTTTTATTTATTGCTGATTCGGGCCTGCCCGACTGCCACTTCCTTTCTTCACCACCTCCCTCTACCCTCTACTACTTTTCCCTCCTTCATCTCCTTCACTTTACTACTTCTTCTCCTCTTTCTCCACTCCTCCTTTCTTCTATCCTTTCTAACCTTCTTATTCCCCTCCTCCTTCTCAACTCTTTCCTACCTACTTTCTTCCCTCCTTCTACTCCTCTCTCCCTTTCTTTCTGAAATGGCAGTCGGGCAGCCCCAATATCATTTCAAATTTTAATTTCATATCTTCAATCATTACTGTACATTAATAACCAATCCATGTATCATTTTCCCCACTTTCCCCCACCCTCCCCCCTTCTCCCCCCTTAAAACACTTTTCCTATAAAAGCTGATCTGTGACAATTTACAGTATATACCTCACTGTTAATTATAACAAATTATGTATATAAGTATAGTTAAACTCTTCACATATTTACACAATTGGGGTGATATGAAAATAAATTATTTAATCTGTTAATCTAAAAATAAATGTAGTAAATAAATATATAACTGTCAATAGAAAATTCCTCTTTTAAAAGAAAAAAACACATGGTAATGGTGAACACATAGATGCTATAGTTCAGATATGTTTTATGATTTCCTCTATTAATCAGCAACTGCTTAACCTGAATAGGGAAGTGAATGGTCTCTAGCATGAAAAAGAAATGGTGTTCTGTTTATGTCTGTCTGTTTTGTCTGTCTGTCTGTCTGACTGTCTATATTTTGAAATTTTCTTCAAGATAAATACTTAGCACACTATAATCCAGGAATGTTATTTTGGATGGTCAACACAGTTTAAAATTGTTGGTTGCAAAGAAATAGGTGGTGCCCTCAGAACTGTGCATGAAACCACTTGTTTACTAGATCCATGTCATTCTGGCTGGTTAAGGTATTCCAGAGGTGATGCATGTTGGGCCCCAGGAGTAGTAAATTCATCCTTGAAGAACATTTTTTCTGTGCTTAAGGATGCAGTTATCCAACCCACCTTAAGGAGATCTCATTGCAGTTGTGGGTTTCAATTTTTTTTACTACCGTTTTGTGGGTGTGACTTGGTGGGCGTGCCAGCAGAAGGATACTGTAAAATATTCATTCCCATCCCACTCCAGGGAAAGGATACTGAAAAATCTCCATTCCCTCCCCAATCCAGGGGAAGGTTACTGCAAAATCCCCATTTCCTCCCGATCAGCTGGGACTCGGGAGGCAGAGAATAGATGGGGGCGGGGTCAGTCAGAATTTTTACTACCAGTTCTCTGAACTACTCAAAATTTCTGCTACCGGTTCTCCAGAACTGGTCAGAACCTGCTGAAACCCACCTCTGCCTTATTGGATATGACAGTGTGGAATAATTTCTGACATAGCTCTTTATTTTGGAAGAAAGGTTGTGAAAAAGGTAAGCAGTTTGAGTGGGCCTTGGAGAAAATGGATTATGTGGATCTTTTCAATCAGTTTTCAAACCTAGGCACAGTAGGTCTGAATGACAGCATTAACTGTACTTGTAAATGACTTAATGATGGGACTGAATGGAGAAGTGCAGCTATACTGACTTCCTTTGTCTTCTTCTGAACCAGTTCAAGGGATTGGGAAAGGGGAGTTGGCACTGTGGTGCTTTTGTTCCTTTCTTCAGGGCTGATTCCATAGCTGTTGAAAAGGGGAAAAGATCCAACCAGGGGTGAAATCCAGCAGGTTCTGACAGGTTCTGGAGAACTGGTAGCGGAAATTTTGAGCAGTTTGGAGAACCGGTAGTGGAAATTTTGAGTAGTTCGGAGAACTGGCAAATACCACCTCTGGCTGGCCCCAGAGTGGGATGGGAATGGAGATTTTGCAATATCCTTCCCCCAGGAGTGGGGAGGGAATGGAGATTTTGCAATATCCTTCCCCCAGGAGTGGGGAGGGAATGGAGATTTTGCAGTATCCTACCCCTGGAGTGGGGTGGGAATGGAGATTTTGCAGTATCCTTCCCCTGCCACACTCAAGCCATGCCCACAGAACCGGTAGTAAAAAAAATTGGATTTCATCACTGGATCCAACCATGACTCTTTCTATGGAGTATCTCAGGGATCAATTCTCTCCTTGCTCTCCTATAAAAACTACACGGTGTCACTGGGTATGGTACCCAGCTGGGTATCACCAGCATCCTAAAATGATATTTAATTATATATCTCTTACCCTGATTGCCCAGGTGAGGCTGTCAGGGTTTTGATTCAGTGTCTTAAAAGTTGTGAGAGTCTGAATAGGGAGAAACACACTGAGGCTCAATTCTATAAAGTCTGATTTTGAGGTCTTCTTGGTCCAGGGATTTTCTCTTTCTAGTTCAGAATGTAGTTGTACTTCTTTAGACAAATCCTGTGACAAATCTGGAAGTCCTCCTAAACTCACATCTCCTGGTAAGAGAACAGGTGGCAGTCATGACTTGGAGGGTATTTGCATAAATCTATCTTCTGTGTCAGCTGTGACTATTCCTGGTTTGGGATTGCTGCTCATATATCAGTCCTCCGTTGTTCTATTAGACATATAGGTAGAAGAATATTGATATAAATAGCCACTTTCTATTATCCTGATATCAATTCCATTTCCACAGGATGAAGACACGGGGTAGGAAAAGAAAACGCTTACAATAGCATTCTCATTTTTTTTGAAATTTCATTCCAATATTCCAATATTCATACCAAAATAACTGGTATTATTGTTTTTCAGAAGATAAAATTTGAATAAATTGAATAAGTAAATATTCCGTCTCTATTTCCTGGAAGAAAAACTGTATTTAAAAAAAAAAGCAGGAAAGGACAAAACAAAAAATACTGAAATGCAATATACTGATAACAGTGCCAGTTATAAATATTAAATGGACAAAACATAATAAAGCTAAAGAAAGAGGTTAGCATGATTCGTTTTCTGAAATCTTTGATGAACTGGGAAGTGGTTTTGTTATTATTATTTATTTATTATTATTTTCCTCTGTTATTGATTATTTCACTGTATAAATCACATTTTTTCTTCATTCAAAAGTATTAAACAGGCCCAAATTGCAAAATCTAGTCTTTTTTCCTATTTAATACTAAAGCTAGAAGAGATTTTTCCCCCCCCACACATATAATTTCTCAAATTAAAACTGGTTCCTAAAGAGAAAAAGGTATTCTGAAAGAGCTTTGTGTTCTGCCAGCTTCCTTTTAGCAAAATGCAGCTCAGATGGATGTGCTGCTGGCCTGTATGCGGTATTTGGAAAAAGACATTTCAAATCATTCTGAAAGTACCCCAAAGAAGACGTAAAAGCATCTTGAAAAATTAATTAAAGGCACATTGCTGTTAGTGCCAAGAAAATAATAAAAGTTCAGAGATTAGGAGAGAAGCATATCTTTTGAATTGTAAAATAGGTTTATAGATCTTCTAATAACAACTTTCACTCAAACCTTACATAAATAGGCTTATGCGGTACAAATATTACGTGGGCTAGGTGGAAGCTACAGTGGCCATAATCATGTTTAGGGATTACTTGGCAGAACAGAGACATTTCATTTCTATTGGACCTGGGGATTACAGAAAAGAAACATCTAATATTCCATTTTTTAATTTCATGCATTTTTTATTTACTTTTAATGATGCTGTATATATTCATCATCCTGAAATATTAAAACAGTATGAAAAAAGTAATAAATTGGTGGAAAATTTAAGGAATGGGAATGCAACAGCACGCAAATCATACACTATCAAGTGCTTGATACACATTTAAAATTACTGCCTAGGACGGCAAAGCCAAATTCCTGGCAGATTTCTGAAGCGCAAAGTCACAATAAGAAGATCAGCAGAACAGCCTGAAATAATAGAATATTCATCCCCCTAATCCATATGCAATTCTTTAGGGCTTTTTTTTTAACAATGCATATGAGGTCTGACTGTATTCAGGATTTAAATAAGTTGTCTCTCTCTTCCTCTCCCCATCCTCCCCCTTCCCGTCTCTCATCGCTTTTCTCTCACACAATCACACTCTATTTTTGTTTTAAACATGTATATACAGTTATCAATTCTGCTCTGCTGCACTCACGATGACAAGGTTAGCAGCATATCTTTTCACATCTGAAATCAAACAATAGCTTTTTTTAAACAACAAAAGTGTTAAAAGGAATACATTTATTCATTAAAAAAAAGATGGCTCTGTATTCATTTCCGAGGGAAAATATTTTCTTCTTTCCCAATAATTAGAAAACCATGCAATATTTTAATTTTTATATTCTTTGGGTTTTTCTTTGAAAAAATTGGGAGGAAACTCCTGCGATGATTAATGTCTGCTTGCCGTTCCAGTTCCATTTCATTTTAAATATGGTTTTAAGGAATAGTGGCCTAGAGAAAAAAATAAATCCAGGAAACTCAGACATACATGTTAACAATGCCAGGACAGTAAATACCAGAGTGGATATAAACACAGCAAAAAAAGTGATGTTTGTATGGCATAAATATATTGTTGGTCTAGATCTGAAAGGAAGAATGAAAGTGTACTCCTCCTCCTAACCTCCCCTTTTCAATTTTCAAAAGAGATCCTAGAGCTAACTCTCAAATTCAGTTTTATATTCATTGAGTGATCTCCTCTCATTGAACTAGAAGTATATTCAGCACTAGAGAAGTATTGGTCTGGTCAGCTCAGGAAGATTTCCATGAAACATGAACAAAATGGGCAGTTACTAAAGAAAAATTGTGAAGAATGTATTGTGAGTCACAAACAGTTAGTGGCAAAACTGTCACAGGTTGCTATTGAACTCTGCTACATGCAACATTTTAGATGGAAAACATTGGTTAGTGAAGTGGGAGGTCTAGGCATGACACTTCTCATCTCCATCTTGGTCTTTTTTACACTTTTGAAAACAATGCAGGAAGGACCAAACAAAGAAAAGACAGATTGGGTTCTGCTTACAGATTGTGAGTAAGTATCAAATCAATCAAAGGTTTTTGAAGATTAGCAACAGAGAGCACACAAAGTCCAGGAGCCAGCCAGGAAATATAGAAGGAAAACAGAAAGAGCAGCCTACGTAGGAATCCCTTTACTTAGCAAGAATCGCAGAATTATAGAGTTGGAAGAGCCTATTTAGGCCTTCAGACAATATTCCTGTCCTGGCTACAATATTTCTGCTCAGTGGAAATATTAAAATAGAATATGGTTGTCTATTCTTTAAATAAGTTAATAAAGTTAAAAAATGTACAAGTTGATAAATTCCCTTATTCAACTGCACTTACTGTTACAAAGTACCTCTGCTCAATATTCAAGAAAACTGCCTTCCTGTAACTTAAATCCATTATTCCACGTTTTTTATGTTTTAGAACAAGAGAGGTCTAATCCTTTCGTGAAAGTGCTATTGTACCTCGGTCATCATTTCTCAAGACTATTTTTTTTTAATTATTATTTACATTTATACCCCGCCCTTCTCCGAAGACTCAGGGCGGCTTACACTATGTTAAGCAATAGTCTTCATCCTATTTGTATATTATATACAAAGTCAACTTATTGCCCCCAACAATCTGGGTCCTCATTTTACCTACCTTATAAAGGATGGAAGGCTGAGTCAACCTTGGGCCTGGTGGGGCTTGAACCTGCAGTAATTGCAAGCAGCTGCTGTTAATAACAGACTGTCTTACCAGTCTGAGCTACTGACTAAACATATCCTCAAACAGCGGTGAAACCTTCGCTACCGGTTTGGGAGTGGGAGTGGGTGAGTTTCTTCTGAGCATGCACAGAGGGTCCAAAACAGGACACAATGATGTCCTGGCAGGTGGGCGGTATCTCCTGCCACCGGTGCTACCGATTCACGTGAGCTGGATAAATCCGACTGGATTTCACTGCAGTCCTCAAGGCTTAGTCTCTAGTTGCCTAATGTTGCTTGTTGCCTACTCTGAAACTATTCCCTTTTTTACAAATCCTTCTTTATCTTGACAATACTTGAACAGTGTCTGACCAATGCAGACTAGATTGGAACAATTACTTCCCTTAAGTTAGAAATTATATTTCTGTTTAAGGAAAAAAAGCTTTTAAAAATGTGCCTTCAAAATCCAGGCACTTTTCATGACAACATTTTCAGAAGTGGTTTGCCAAGGGCTGCTTCCTGGTCACCTAGCTTGCTTTGTGTCTAACATAGGACTAGAATTCATTTTTCCTCTGTGTTTGTTTACATATATGATTTATATAGCCACCTAATTCACAGAAGAGACTCTCAGCGCCTTACAAAACCCTTCAAATATAATCCCCTGACATACCTGGGCAAAAGTGAAAGTAGGTAAGCTTGTTGTTTCCCACAAATTCCCTGCTGTATTGATTACATCAGGAGCTACTGTACCAGTGGTGGGTTGCTACCGGTTCGCACCGGATCAGACAAACCGGTAGTGGTGGCGGGAGGCTCTGCCCACCCATCCAGATGCTTCTGTGCATGCGCAGAAGTGCTGCGAGTGTGCACGAGTGAACCGGTAGCAACGGGATTTGGAACCCGCCCCTGTACTGTACCATGACAAAGGCACTCTTATCCAGTGCTGCATGCACCCATTTTCTTTGAGATACTCCATTAACTGTTCTGTTCAATGTATCAAGTTGCTAAGAGCTATGGTGGCACAGTGATTAGAATGCAGTACTGCAGTACGGCAGTTCGAGTCTCATTGGCTTAAGGTTGACTCAGCGTTCCATCCTTCCGAGACTTGTAAAATGAGGACTCAGATTGTTGGGGGCAATATGCTTACTCTGTAAACCGCTTAGAAAGGGTATAAAGCACGGTGAAGCAGTATATAAGTCTAAGTGCTATTGCTACATAATTCAAAATGAGGATCTCAAACAAAAATGAGAACTTTGCAATGCTGTAATAGAAAACACAGATACCTTGTCCTGCATTGTGCAGAGAGGTGATAGTATTCTCAAGCAACCATGTATTGGAATCATGGTAGTGCCAGCAATCATCAACAATTGCAAGGGATCCTGTGGCCTATTAATTTCATGACCTAAACACTATAACTAACCTTTTCTGGATCAAGTGCCCAAAGCGTGCATGCGAACCTCCAAAATGCAATGCATGCGCAGCCCCCATGCATGCCCCCATCCCCCTGCACACACACACATGCCCCCCACCTCCTGCACCCATGCATGTTATGCGCCCCCCACATGCTTCGTCCCCTGCATGCGCCCATGTCCTTGCATGTGCCCCTGCACATGCACACATGCCCCCCGCACATGCTCCAGGCCTCACGCATGCACAGCAGAGACCCAAAGACCAGCTGGCTGGCGGGAGGTGCTCGTACATGTGCAGCAGAACTGAACTGGGGCAATGGCTTGCGTGCCATCAGAGAGGGCATTGTGTGCCACCTCTGACACACTTGCCATAGGTTCGCTATCACAGCACTATAGTGTTTTTATCCCAATGACAAATATCTTTTACTACTGAATGTTAAAGGGTGGTTCTGTTCCCCTATGATGGAAACTATTTTTTTTTTTTTGCAATTCCTGATTAATTTTCTGGCTAATGTTCAGAAAGGTGACTTTTGGCAGTGAGCACACTTGACCAAAGTAGCTTCAAGCTAAGTAATGTCTAAGTATTTGTAAGGATCGTCATACTTCTTTTTTTAGAAATAGCATTTAGATTAGATACAGAGCTAATTTATTGTCTTGTAACTCTTTTTTGAGACTTGCATGCAGTATCTGAATCACATATAAAAGAAAACTGTATGCATGTCAGGTTTCCAATAGCTGATCTCATCCAGGAATCAATGCCAAATTATCTAATTCCATCTGTAAAGATGGAGTTTAACTCCTTAGGCTCACAGTTTTTGCCATTCAAAGTGGTTTTGCTGCTGATTTATGCTGATTTAGTATTTATTTCCACTCAGTAGCTAAGATACTTTCTCCTTCTGGATCAGCATAATCTCTGATGGCATATTTCACTATAAGATCTTTATGGAACTTTTTTGATTTTTCAAGATGCTCCAGATATCTCTGCTGACACTGTAAAAGGAAACAGGAAAGATCTTTGTAAGCTGTTTGTCAAAGCTCAACTCTTCTGATAATGAGCATTTCTAGCAACCTAATAGCCTTCAACCTCAAGGTTCTGCTATGTTGACTTCAGTCAAAGTTACTCATAATGTGCGAGAGAAGAATCAGTTACAAAATATTCACTGATTTGATAAAGAGGAATGAAAAATTGTTTTATGTATCAGCTTGTCATAGATTATCAGTAGTTGAAGATGTTGCTTCAATCAGTTAGCCATAATGCTAGAATAGATCTACAGATAATTTTTCTTCTGATGTTATTTGTATAAATTCAGTCAACTAGATTTTTTCAGTCAATTCTTATTTTCAAATGGTTTTTTTTTTCATGAATTGCTATTTTTTCCTCTGAATCCTATTGCTATGTTCTTGCTAAAATGTTTTTTTCCCCCAAACCTAGTTGTTAGGACCATATGCTTACTCCCAAAACTTTTGATAAATCAGTCCTTAGTATTTCATATCTTTTGTTCTTAGATTGCTTGTGATCAGTAAATTCATTTTCAAAGGTTTCAATAAGGTCAGTATGAGGTCAGCTGCTTTCATTATCAATTCATAGATTTTGTCTATATTTACGTCTATGTAGCAAGAGTCAAAATTGTTTGCTTGCGAAAGAAAATGTTCTAGTGAGTTCTTTCCATGTGTGCTTGAATATTTTATATCTGGCTAAATACCTACATTATTGACTAATTCTCCAACTAGATTATACTTTGAAGAAAGTTATTTGAATAATTTTTAAAGTGATGCCTCTCCTACTGTGAGGCTAGAGTTAAATAAGTACAGGCCACCAAAGGATTTCCTGTGTATTAAGTAAGCTAATCTTAAAAAGAGCAATGATTAAAATAAATTCTCTGTTTGTTTATATAGTAGTATCAATGCCTTTTGAAGCATTTCAAAGCACTTAACTAAATCAAACAAGCACCTGAACTTCAGTTATCTAGCAAGAACAACTATTGATAACTACGACTTTACTTATGAAATCTTAGTCATCAGCAACGTTAATTCAATAGTTTTCAGGATAATTTGGAAATTACTAGCTAAAATAATGCAGACTTCTATTGAGGCTATGCCAACCAAATTCACGTAGAAGGAGTGCAAAAAACTAAGATCACGTGATGGATCTTAGTGCTTGTGTCTGTGCATGCAATTTACACATTTTAAAATAATACACTTTCTAGTATTAATGCTTATCTGTTCCTTCACAATGGTCAATTTTAGGACAAATTATAAGAACCACCTTAACAAGAGTCATAGAAACTATTAAACCACAATCCTTAGTTTTATTTATTAAATCAGTTTGTATGGCCGCCCATCTCAACAATTTTAAACCATAACCTCTGGTTATAGTTATGTCATATATATATATATATATGTTTCTTCCTTTTTAACTGCTAGTGGGGTTTGAACTGATTGGGTGGGAGCTTGGCTGTGCTCTGATTGGATGGGGTTTTTTTGTGCTCTGATTGGCTGGGGGTGTGTCTTGTTTGGGTGGTGGCTTGGTTGTGCTCAGATTAGTCTGAGTTGCAGGGGGATTTGAGCTGGTGAGCTGCATTGCTATTGCTTGGCTTCGTGGTCGTGGTCGTGCTACATCTTCATAGTGGGTGTCACCCTGCTGCATGTATGGATTGGAGGGGTTTGAAATGGCTAATGTTGCAGCTGCGGTCTGGCTTCTGGTCCTTGGTCGTGCTTCATTATCAGTGTGGGTTTGGGTCTGCTTTCTGAGTGGATGTGTGGTGGTGACATCCTGTGTAGACCTCGTGAGTGTGGGTCTGGTGTCATTCCTCGTGTTAGGGACTCGTTTTTCAATAAGAGCGGGTTTCCAAATGGCTGGTAGGCGGGAGGTATCATCTCATTTGTTCATGCTGTGTGGGCGTTTTTCTATCTCGATGGCTTCTCTGATTATTCTGTTGTTAAAGTGTTCAGTTTTGGCGATAGTTCTGGTCTTTTTAAAGTCAATATCGTATCCTGTGGCTTTAAGGTGTTGGACCAGGGAAGAAGTTGGTTCCTCTTTTTTGACTGAGTTCTTGTGTTCTTCAATGCGTGCACTTATTCTTCTGTTGGTTTGTCCAATGTATGTGGTGGGGCAGGCAGTGCATGGGATTTCATATACTCCTTGATTTTCTAACTCAATTTTGTCTTTGGGGTTCCTTAGGATGGTAGATATTTTTCGGTTTGTCCAGAATGCTGTCTTGATGTTGTGTTTGTGGAGGATCTTGCTGATTCTGTCTGTGGTGCCTTTTATATATGGGCAGTTAAAAAGGAAGAAACAGCTGCAATCACACATTGCTCCCAGAAGCACGAAGCTGAAGCCTGAAGATGACGAATGAGACTTCGGTGAAACGTTGCCAAGACACTTCCAATTTTACGTGGGAGAAAACCCGAATAACCAAAGATCTACATACTAACACCTGTGAAAACCTCAGAAAACATATATATATATATATATATATATATATATATATATGTATGTATGTATGTATGTATGTATGTATGTATGTATGTATGTATGTATATATACGTATGTGTGTAGGTCCTTGGTTATTCGGGTTTTCTCCCGCGTAACTAATTGGTTAACCCTAATAATATAAAGCCATCTTTTATAGAGAATTATCAAATGTAATAGGAAGAACATGTCTTGCATACATTATTTTTCATTTTACATTCTTGGCTTTGTGTACCTCACCTCCTTATTGTCAGGAAACCCATTCAGGATGGGCTATCATTGGAGCTCTTGTACAGTAAAGTGTAGCCTCTCTCCTTTTCATTGCATGCTATGTCCCTCAGACTCAGATGAGAAGCAATGGGTGGAAACTGATCAAGGAAAGAAGCAACTTAGAACTAAGGAGAAATTTCCTGACAGTTAGAACAATTAATAAGTGGAACGACTTGCCTGCAGAAGTTGTGAATGCTTCAACACTGGAAATTTTTAAGAAAATGTTGGATAACCATCTGATTGAGATGGTGTAGGGTTTCCTGCCTGGGTAGGGGGTTGGACTAGAAGGCCTCCAAGGTCCCTTCCAACTCTGTTGTTATATTATATATTATATTAATTCTTGCTTCTTCTTGGATTATACTCATATATTTATACATAGAGCTATATCCATTCTGAATTGTAAGTTAAGAAATTGATGTGAAAACTTCTTGGGGTTGTTGCTACCCTTTATCTTTCAAATGCCAATTCAATATCAAAATAATGTTTGATAGTATCTGAATGCGAGGTATTTCCTCTTCTAAGTATGAGGCAGTCGTGATTTTTACTATAAAGACATCATTATAAAGACAGGTATTCTATCATTTTGAGGCATCTAGAGCAGTGAAGTTATAGTAACTAGTTTTCTGCCATTTCTTAAACATACCATTTTTTAAAAAAATTATTGCTTCATAGCAGAATTATTAGTGTTGTTATTCAAACAACTTATATACAAAGGGAAGATAGGAGAAAATATTTCTGCTATATTCTAAGCTATAATGATAATTTTCCAGCAGCTTATTCTGGGATTCCCTAAGAATAGCAATAGCAATAGCACTTAGATTTATATGCCACTCCATAGTACTTTACAGCCCTCTCTAAGCAGTTTAAAGAGTCAGCATATTAACCCCAACAATATGGGTCCTCATTTTACTAACCATAGAAGGATGAGTCTACCTTGAGCATATCAGGATCAAATTCTTGGCAGTCAGCAGTGAATTAGCCTGCAATACTGCATTCTCACCACTGTGCCATCATGGCTCTTATATACACTGACATTTTTCTCAAAAGTGTGAAAGAGTGTGTTTTTGAGGAACGACTTTGTGATGGTTATTTTTTTCCCTTTATTGTAATGTATATTTAAATACAATATTGCGTTGTTTCATTGCCCAGAACTGTATTTTAAAATGGATGGCTATATAAATTTTCTAAATAAAATGCATGAAATAGGCAGAATTTTATGAGGAATTAGTATATCTGCACACTCTGAGATAGAAGTAGAGGTAGAGGCAGAGGCAGAGGCAAAGGGTGGTAGAGATACAGAGATATTGTGTGAGAGAGGTAGGGATAGAGATACAGAAATTTTGTGGGGGGTTTGTGTGTCTGTGTGTCTGTGTGTCTGTGTGTGAGAGAGAGAGGGGGAGAGGGAGACAGAGAATGCACAGGGGAAGATAAGTAAAGCAGGCAAACAACCAAAGAAGTTTATGAAAAATCCATTTAAGCTTCTCTTTTTTTCCTTGGCCATTATTCTCTGTTTCCCCTCAAGCTCCTTTCATCTGATGAAAAAGAAAAATATATTTTGTGTGGATAAAGTGAGCAGCAAAATAAAATAAAACACTACAATTATCTA
The DNA here is from genome assembly GCF_028640845.1 of Ahaetulla prasina. Classification (NCBI taxonomy): domain Eukaryota; kingdom Metazoa; phylum Chordata; class Lepidosauria; order Squamata; family Colubridae; genus Ahaetulla; species Ahaetulla prasina. Next base: position 59,062,905 of record NC_080539.1, read on the forward strand.
TCATTTCTTCCACTTTCATGCTCGTGTTTGTAACATATATCAGTGATAACTGATAAGATACAACTTTTTAACAGATACATATTTTACACTTTGATTTCATTACTCATTTAGGAAAAGAAAATATAAATGTATCGCAAAAGATAAAAACGATTTCGGTTCTTCTAATGTAGCTAAACACGACAAATATTATGCTGGTGGAATTGCTTGTGGAACTTGGCAACTGGAGTCTAAGAACTCTGGCTGCCCACAAATATTGGGAGGGGGGGAATTAAACCAATTCTCTAGAAATTTCTAGAAAGTTCTCCTATATGTATCTAATGTTTTGAAAAATCTGAACTATCTCTTCAGTGATATGATCATGTATACTTGCCCAAAACAGTTATTTATGCTAACTCCCTGTCTACTTTTTGTTTCCTTTTAGGGAAGCCAAATACAGTTAGTTTTCTTTTTCAGAGCACAATTTATGTTTCCTAGTTTGCAAAATATTTTATCAGGGGTTTACATTGTCAAAATGTCACATTGTCCTTTAGGACTCTTTGCCAAAGAATTACTAAAGTTATGAGTAAGCTAAGAAACAATTCTCAAAATGTAAAAGAAATGTAACATAAGGAAGGAAAAACAGAGGAATGAGACTAGCTAACACCACAGAAAGCTTTGTTGTTTATTACCATTTTTTGTTGTTGTTGACTAGAAAGTTTGACAGCATTTCAAAATATATATATATATATATATATATATATATATATATATATATATATATATATATATATATATATGCACAAAACTCACTTCAAGTGTTACCAATTCATGGATAGATAGTGGGTATATTAATATAGCTAATATAAAGTGCTTCATATAGCTAATATGAAGTGTTTAAAGCCTTTAAACAATGACAAATACGACTCAGCCAAATTTCCTGACCACTAAGGCCATGGAGAAACAATTCGGTAGATTTCATCAACAGTTCTAATTATGTTCCTGTCAAGTTGAGAACAAAGCAATCCATAACTGGAGGGTCTGCTTAGAGACAATGGCACATTAAGTAATTTATGCCTGAGACAGAGGACTCTTTCTACAGTTAGTGTGAACAAAGCACGACTAACAAGTGGGCTCAGACAGGAATTTGTTGGGGAAAGGGAAGACTTTCCAAGTATTTTCGCATAAGCAGATGCAGGAGGCGATTTGAGGCAAGAATATCTAGTTAAGCTTTGCTTCCGGTAATGTATATCTTACAATATTGCAGGAAGCAAAATTTCAGCTGCATGATTCACACAGTTAAAGTGTGCAGAAAAAAAACTATTCACAAGGCATTTACACACAGCAAAATTGGTTCATAAAAGTGACTGTAATAGGACATCTACCCAGATGCTCATAGAGACATGTAGAAACACCCACCTGCTATATATGCATGAAAAATATTTTGTTTGAAGTCCATTTCTGAAGATTTCATGAGATAGTAACATAATATCACAGAAACAATATACTGTAAACCAGTTTTATCTGTAATGCCCAGATGAAACACACAAAGGGATTTTTATCATCTGTAAACCAAAGCACCATCATACAGTTTATACATTTTAGCTAGCTAAACTGAAGAGAGAACACAAGAAAGAAAGGAGAGAACAGGAGAGAATGTGCTTGGGTAATTTGAGTAATTTTCCACTGTGATCTATGCTAGGTTGCAGTTTGTGTTCTTTCAGACAGGGTAATTTTACAAATGACATCTTTATTAGATTTTGTGAAAAGACAAAGATGTCTCCTCAGTGTGAAGAAAAGAGGTATGATTAGAAACCTAACCAAGGTTAGGAAATTTTCAAAACATTTGTTTTGTTTTGTTGTTATCAGAACAAAAATATTGTTAATTACCTGTTTTAGGTAATTATCGCCCGTCGCGAAGGTTGTAGAAATATGGTGGCATATCAGTTTCCTTGCACCTGGAGGAAACTGTCTATCTAGACCTGCTCCAGTCCGGTTTCCGCCCGGTTACAGCACTGAGACGGCTTTGGTCGCGTTGGTGGATGATCTCTGGAGGGCCAGGATAGGGGTTGTTCCTCTGCCCTGGTCCTATTAGACCTCTCAGCGGCTTTTGATACCATCGACCATGGTATCCTGCTGCACCGTTGAGGGATTGGGAGTGGGAGGCACCGCTTATCGGTGGTTCTCCTCCTATCTCTCCGATCGGTCGCAGACGGTGTTGACAGGGGGCAGAGGTCGGCCCGAGGCGCCTCACTTGTGGGGTGCCGCAGGGGTCGATCCTCTCGCCTTCTGTTCAACATCTATATGAAGCCGCTGGGTGAGATCATCAGTGGCTTCGTGTGAGGTACCAGCTGTACGCTGATGACACCCAGCTGTGCCACACCGGCCACCCCAACGGTTATCAAGTGCTGTCCCGGTGTTTGGAGGCCGACGGGTCTGGATGGGGAGAAACAGGCTCAAGCTCAATCCTCCAAGACAGAGTGGCTGTGGATGCCGGTATCCCGCACAGTCAGCTGAGTCCACGGCTGACTGTCGGGGCGAGTCACTGGCCCCGGCGGAGAGGGTGCGCAACTTGGGCGCCCTCCTGGATGAACGGCTGTCTTTTGAAGATCATTTGACGGCCGCTCCAGGAGAGCTTTTACCAGGTTCGCCTGGTGCGCCAGTTGCGCCTTTCTATAATTAGGATATGTTGATTATTAGAATTTTTCTATATTGTTGTTGTTGTTGTTGTTGTTGTTGTTGTTGTTGTTGTTGTTGTTGTTGTTTTACTTCTACCTGGAATTTTCTGAGTCCATTTAAAAAAGGCTCTAACTATTTTTACCATTTTTGTTTGAAGTCCATTTCTGAAGATTTCATGAGATAGTAACATAATATCACAGAAACAATATACTGTAAACCAGTTTTATCTGTAATGCCCAGATGAAACACACAAAGGATTTTTATCATCTGTAAACCAAAGCACCATCATACAGTTTATACATTTTAGCTAGCTAAACTGAAGAGAGAACACAAGAAAGAAAGGAGAGAACAGGAGAGAATGTGCTTGGGTAATTTGAGTAATTTTCCACTGTGATCTATGCTAGGTTGCAGTTTGTGTTCTTTCAGACAGGGTAATTTTACAAATGACATCCTTATTAGATTTTGTGAAAAGACAAAGATGTCTCCTCAGTGTGAAGAAAAGAGGTATGATTAGAAACCTAACCAAGGTTAGGAAATTTTCAAAACATTTGTTTTGTTTTGTTGTTATCAGAACAAAAATATTGTTAACAAACTAAATTCAGAATAAAAGCAAAAGTTAAAGGAAAATAAATTTTTAATTAAATTTTAATAAATGAACTATATTCAAATATGTCCAATAATTAGGATATGTTGATTATTAGAATTTTTCTATATTGTTGTTGTTGTTGTTGTTGTTGTTGTTGTTGTTGTTGTTGTTGTTGTTGTTGTTTTACTTCTACCTGGAATTTTCTGAGTCCATTTAAAAAAGGCTCTAACTATTTTTACCATTTTTGTTTGAAGTCCATTTCTGAAGATTTCATGAGATAGTAACATAATATCACAGAAACAATATACTGTAAACCAGTTTTATCTGTAATGCCCAGATGAAACACACAAAGGGATTTTTATCATCTGTAAACCAAAGCACCATCATACAGTTTATACATTTTAGCTAGCTAAACTGAAGAGAGAACACAAGAAAGAAAGGAGAGAACAGGAGAGAATGTGCTTGGGTAATTTGAGTAATTTTCCACTGTGATCTATGCTAGGTTGCAGTTTGTGTTCTTTCAGACAGGGTAATTTTACAAATGACATCCTTATTAGATTTTGTGAAAAGACAAAGATGTCTCCTCAGTGTGAAGAAAAGAGGTATGATTAGAAACCTAACCAAGGTTAGGAAATTTTCAAAACATTTGTTTTGTTTTGTTGTTATCAGAACAAAAATATTGTTAACAAACTAAATTCAGAATAAAAGCAAAAGTTAAAGGAAAATAAATTTTTAATTAAATTTTAATAAATGAACTATATTCAAATATGTCCAATAATTAGGATATGTTGATTATTAGAATTTTTTCTATATTGTTGTTGTTGTTGTTTTTACTTCTACCTGGAATTTTCTGAGTCCATTTAAAAAAAAGGCTCCTAACTATTTTTTACCATTTTTGTTTGAAGTCCATTTCTGAAGATTTCATGAGATAGTAACATAATATCACAGAAACAATATACTGTAAACCAGTTTTATCTGTAATGCCCAGATGAAACACACAAAGGGATTTTTATCATCTGTAAACCAAAGCACCATCATACAGTTTATACATTTTAGCTAGCTAAATTGAAGAGAGAACACAAGAAAGAAAGGAGAGAACAGGAGAGAATGTGCTTGGGTAATTTGAGTAATTTTCCACTGTGATCTATGCTAGGTTGCAGTTTGTGTTCTTTCAGACAGGGTAATTTTACAAATGACATCTTTATTAGATTTTGTGAAAAGACAAAGATGTCTCCTCAGTGTGAAGAAAAGAGGTATGATTAGAAACCTAACCAAGGTTAGGAAATTTTCAAAACATTTGTTTTGTTTTGTTGTTATCAGAACAAAAATATTGTTAACAAACTAAATTCAGAATAAAAGCAAAAGTTAAAGGAAAATAAATTTTTAATTAAATTTTAATTAAATTTTAAATTTTAATTAAATTTTAATTAAATTTTAATTAAATTTTAATTAAATTTTAATTAAATTTTAATTAAATAAATAAATAAATAAATAAATAAATAAATAAATAAATAAATAAATAAATAAATAAATAAATAAATAAATAAATAAATAAATAAATAAATAAATAAATAAATAAATAAATAAATAAATAAATAAATAAATAAATAAATAAATAAATAAATAAATAATTAACAAACTAAATTCAGAATAAAAGCAAAAGTTAAAAGAAAATAAATTTTTAATTAAATTTTAATAAATGAACTATATTCAAATATGTCCAATAATTAGGATATGTTGATTATTAGAATTTTTTCTATATTGTTGTTGTTGTTGTTTTTACTTCTACCTGGAATTTTCTGAGTCCATTTTAAAAAAAGGCTCCTAACTATTTTTTACCATTTTAGAGTTTAATCTACGTCACAAGTGTACACGCTGAATAAAAGCCAAGAAATTCAGGCAAAATTCAGCCACTAGAGCAGTGATGGCTAACCTTTTTGCCATTGCGTGCCAAAAGCGGGCAGAGCATGGGGGGGTCATGCATGTGTGTGCCCACACCCATAATTCTATTCACCCCAACCCACCGCACATGCATGCGCCACCCCTGCGCTCCCCCCGCTTTTGGCATGCGATGGCATGGTGGGGCCAGTAGGCCCATTTTTTGTTCCTGCCAGGCTCCAGAGTCTTTTTAGGAGCCTGGGGAGTGTGAAAATGACCTTCCCCACCCGTCCAGAGGCCCTCTGGAGGTCGGAAATGGCCTGTTTGCCAACTTCCGGTGGGCCCAGAAGGCCTAAAAATTAGCTGGCCAGTGAGCGCATGTGGGCTGGAGCTGAGCTTGCGTGCCCACCAATATGGCTTCGGTTGCCACCTGTGGATGCGTGCCATAGGTTCGCCATCACGGCACTAGAGGTAGTCCTTAACTTACAACAGTTCATTTAGTGGCCATTCAAAGTTACAACACCACTAAAAAAACAGCACTTACGACCATTTTTTACATTTATTGCTGCATCCCCAAAGTCATGTGATTTACAATTGGATGCTTGGCAATTGGTTTATCTTTATGACAGCTGCAGTGTGCCGGGTCGTGTAATCACTTTTTGCAACCTTCTGGCAAGCAAAGCCATTGGGAAGCCTGATTCATTTAACATCTGTGTTACTAATTTAAAAACTGTAGTTATTCACTTAGCAACTGCGGCAAGAAAAATCATAAAATTTAACAAATGTCTCATTTAGCAACAGAAGTGTTAGGCTCAGTTGTGGTCGTGAGTCAAGGACTACCTAGGGTTACTAGACTAATGATTAGTGAAGATCATTCCTTGCATAGGTGAATGGTGCTTGAAGACTACTTCAGCTTCAATTGCAATAATACAAGAGCAAACAATAGATTTAAACTTAATGTTAACCGCTTCAATCTTAACTGAAGAAAATATGACTTCTGCAACAGAATTATCAGTGCTTGGAACACACTGTCTGACTCTGTGGTCTCTTCTCAAAATCCCAAAAGCTTTAACCAAAAACTGTCTACTATTGACTCACCCCATTCCTAAGAGGACTATAAGGGGCGTGCATAAGAGCACAAAAGTGCCTACCATTCCTGTCCTATTGTTTCCTTTCATTACATCAAATTAATATAGTTATTGCATACTTTTGCTCATATATATGCTTATATGATATGTAGTTATTTTATGTTGATGCTTGTGTATATTGTTGTGACAAAATAAAAAAAATAGTGTGTATATGCATTTGTATTTATTTTTCATTTTAACTGATTTGATATTGTGCATCTTATTACTTGACTATTGATACCTACCTGAATATTGCCTAGAGGCTTATATTAATAAATTTCCAGAATGGTTTATTGAATTACCACTGTTGTTGAGATTCACCTCCAATAATAAACAAGCACCAAGCAAACCACATTTAAATTTACTATAATGTATAAATATGAGTATATCAATGCATAAGGTCCATAAATCAAATTAGATGCTATTTTCAAATAAACATAGCCAGCATTAGATTGCATGAAATGTATGTCAAAAAATTATCACAGTATAGAACGAGTTTTGTGCAGATTTTGTGCAAATATTGAGTCCACACGACAAATTTCAGAAAAATTGTTTCTCAACAGATTTTGAATGACAGGATAATGAAGAAATCGATGCAAAATGTACTACCAACTTTATTTTGCCTTTATCAAGAACATACTATCTTTTCTAGATGTCCTTAAATCACTAATGACAAAAGTTTCATATACACCTTCGATTCTCAGCTTTGATGTTTCAATCTATAGGGCTTTAACTAGTGTACTTTTACATTACACATTTCTTGATCAAATAAAGAAGCAGCAATAGTAAACTTTTGTCCCTTTTTGATTTCCTTGTGACTCATTCATTCAGAATCTTTTGAGCTACCAAATTTTTAATTTTTTTTTTTGCCATTTTGTCTAGATTGGTATTTTTTAAAAAAATAACCATTCAATCTGAAGGTTGCTGCCAAATGGTTTCCCCCTCATTATACAGCACTGCACACCAGAACAACTAGACACAAGAACAGTTTTTTCCCAAATGCCATCACTCTGTTAAACAAATAATTCCCTCAACACTGTCAAACTATTTACTAAATCTGCACTACTATTAATCTTCTCATCATTCCCATCACGCATCTCCTTCCACTTCTGACTATAACTTTGTTGCTTGTATCCTTATGATTTATACTGATATTGATTGTTTCCTGATTGCTTATTTGTAGCCTATGACTATCATTAAGTGTTGTATCATTACGTGTTAAATTTGGACCCTATGACTATCATTAAGTATTGTAAGTGTTGTACCTTGATGAACGTATCTTTTCTTTTATGTACACTGAGAGCATATGCACCAAGACAAATTCCTTGTGTGTCCAATCACACTTGGCCAATAAAAAGTTTCTATTCTATTCTATTCTATTCTATTCTGTTCTGTTCTGTTCTATTCTATTCTATTGTTGGAAAGCCCAAAAGTCATGTTTATACTAAGTAGATTTGGATGCAATCTCTTACATAAGGGGGATTACATAAGCAAGATCTTGTGGCAACTGAAATGTTAATAAATTTATTATCACATATGGGTTTGTAAATCACAGCCCATATCATTGATGAATTTTCAACGACCAGATCCATAAGGCACACTGCCAGGGAGATAGACAGTAGCTAAATTAGAATAAATAAATAAATATAAATAACTGTTGTAGAGGTTTCTTACAGAAAAAAATTGACACAAATTATTCAGTAGTTCTATATAGAATCTGGGCAGATAAAATAGGTATCTGCCTATTATGTTTATATATATAGCCTCTTGATGTGGATGAAGAAGGAGAGTGCAAAAATTTGCTTGAAACTCAACATTAAGAAAATTAAGATGATGGCATCTGGCCCTCTCAATTCCTGGCAGATAGAAGGGGAAGAAATAGAGGTAGTGACAGATTTTATTTTCCTGGGCTCCAAGATCACCGCAGATGGGGACTGCAGCTGAGAAATTAAGACGCTTGCTCCTGGGGAGGAAAGCTGTGGCAAATCTAGACAGCATACTACAAAGCAAAGACATCACCCTGCCAACAACAACATCACCCTTGCGTATAGTCAAGGCTATGGTTTTCCCAGTTGCAATGTATGGCTGTGAAAGTTGGACCATAAGAAAAGCTGAGAATTGAGGCTTTTGAATTATGGTGCTGGAGAAGACTCTTGCAAGTCCCTTAGACTGCAAGGCAATCAAACCAGTCAGTTCTAGAGGAGATCAACCCTGACTGCTCTTTAGAAGGCCAGATCCTGAAGCTGAAATTCAAATATTTTGGCCACCTAATGAGAAAGAAGGACTCTCTGGAGAAGTGTCTAATGCTGGGAAAGATTGAGGGCAAAAGAAGAAGAGGACGACAGAGAATGAGGTGGCTGGAAGGAGTCAATGAAGCAGTAGGTGTGAGTTTAAATGAACTCCAGAAGATGGTAGAGGGCAGGAAGGCCTGGAGGAACATTGTCCATGGGGTCGCGATGGTCGGACACGACTTTGCAACTAAAAACAATAATTTATACCTAAAAGTTATTATAAAAACAAGACTGTTACCTTTAGAGAAATACAAAATTAAAGTATCATCAAGCAAATGTATTATCAAGCAAATGAGTAACTAATTGTATCTTAAGAGCCACTGCAATTCCAAGGAATTTTGTGTATTTCTGACATGACACCATTCTTGATGCTCCCTGAGTTTGCTTGTTTTCTTGCAGACATTTCATTACCCAAACTAGATAGCATATGTGCCACATATGCCTGACAATTTAATTCAGATAATATTTGTGTTTCTTGATTGCTAGCTATTTTGTGATCTTTTTGGTTACATATTCTAAAATGTCTTCAATATTTTTTTATTACTGTGTTAACCCCACACTGAGTGTCAGTTCAATCACTGTCTATATTCAAGGTCATAAACATCTAAAAAAAAAAAATAATCTTATGACAATAAGTCATAGTCTTCACAATTGATAAGAGAGGCCAACCATATTCTGAAGAACTGGAACCATCAAAGATTGTAACTGATATTTTTTTCAAAAGTCACGAGGCTTACAAAATATTCAAAGCAAGGGAAGACAAGCTGGGAGATCCAAGAAACTGCAATCCTGTTTCCTGACTTTTTGGAGGGCTGCAGGAACCATCCCATGGCCAAAACCTTTTACCCTCATTTTGGAACTCTTTGGATTTTTTAAAAGTGGGAATCGGCATGTGAATCCATTGTCATCCTGATTTATAATTCCTCCCACAAATTGGAACAATAGTCTAAAAACACATCTACAAAATCTACCAATCTATTCCTAAGATTTTTTAGAACCAAGGTCATTAGTCATTTTTTACATTGTATATCAGTTTAACTACAATTTTCAAATATCCATTCTGGGTTTTTTTAGTATGTTTAATATGTTTCTTTAGGTATTTGAACATAAACATTATTTAATTAGCTGCTCCTGAAATAATTGTACTACATGCTATTTCTATTTACTTGAAATTGTTCCTTCTGTACAAAAGACATGATGATGCTACTACATGTCTCACATCTGTGACTAAAGACTGAGCTGATTTGTGCTTCATTTGTATGTAGAGCATAAAACTGAATACATTTGCAGATTGAATCATTCTGTGTTTTTATCAAAACTAATCAGACTCTGCAAGATAGCCCAGACATAGTGATTAGGTTACTACTCTTAAAAGTACAAGTACAGGCTATTGACCCTTTGTCAGTTTTCCAAAACTTTCCTTTGTTATTATAAATTAGATAAATATAGAACCTTTAAAATTGAAGTGCTATACCGTTTATGAAATATTTATTATAACTTATAAATCTATGTAATACATACACATGTGTGCAACTGAATTAGATCCAAACTCATTTGGAGGCAATCCCTATCTAGTTTTGGTCACTTCTCAATAAATATGCACAGAATTGTTGTGTGATAAAAAAGGAAAATTAAAAATAACAAACTGAAGATTGGATAAGTAGACCATAACCTACTACTAAATAAAATAGAAAAATGTGGGTTAGACAGCATCACCACCAGATGGATTCATAATTGGCTGACTAACCGCACTCAACGTGTAGTCCTCAATGGAACTACATCCATATGGAGGGAAGTATGCAGTGGAGTACCCCAAGGCTCTGTTTTAGGCCCAGTACTCTTCAACATCTTCAACAATGACTTGGACAAGGGGATAGATGGGGAATCATCAAATTTGCAGATGACACCAAGCTGGCAGGAATAGCCAACACTCCAGAAGGTAAGCTCAAGATACAGAAAGATCTTGACAGACTTGAACATTGGGCACTATCTAACAAAATGAAATTCAACAGTGAAAAAAGTAAGGTTCTACATTTAGACCAAAAAAACAAAATACACAGGTACCGGATATGTGGTACCTTGCTCAATAGTAGTAACTGTGAGAGGGATCTTGGAATCCTAGTGGACAACCATTTAGATATGAGCCAGCAGTCTGCAGCAGCTGCCAAAAAAGCCAACATAGTTCTGGGCTGCATAAACAGAGGGATAGAATCAAGATCACGTGAAGTGTTAATGCCACTTTATAATGCCTTGGTAAGGCCACACTTGGAATACTGCATTCAGTTTTGGTCACCACGATGTAAAAAAGATATTGAGACTCTAGAAAGAGTGCAGAGAAGAGCAACAAAGATGATTAGGGGACTTGAAACTAAAACATATGAAGAACGGTTGCAGGAACTGAGTTTGTCTAGTTTAATGAAAAGAAGGACTAGGGGAGACATGATAGCAGTGTTCCAATATCTCAGGGGCTGCTACAAAGAAGAGGGAGTCAAGGTATTCTCCAAAGCACCTGAAGGCAGAACAAGAAGCAATGGGTGGAAACTGATCAAGGAAAGAAGCAACTTAGAACTAAGGAGAAATTTCCTGACAGTTAGAACAATTAATAAGTGGAACGACTTGCCTGCAGAAGTTGTAAATGCTCCAACACTGGATATTTTTAAGAAAATGTTGGATAGCCATTTGTCTGAAATGGTGTAGGGTTTCCTGCCTGGGCAGGGGGTTGGACTAGAACACCTCCAAGGTCCCTTCCAACTCTGTTATTATGTTACGTTATGTTATGTTACGTTACGTTACGTTATGTTACGTTACGTTACGTTACGTTATGTTACCATTTTGTTTAATTCGTGCAAATAGAATTTTAGCATCACTTATCTCATGGGTCTACACTTTATAGTGGAAACAGAGGCAAACCTTCTGGCTAATTTAAAGTTCTCAAATTGCTGTATCAAAGATGACAAAACAACAGAAAGAAGTAAAGACTATTGTCCATAAGTGACAGCCAATGGATGGGCTGAAATTAGTCTTCATGTCTGAGATGAAAAAGCACAACAATGGAGAATCATAACCTATAATCCTAAACATATATTAACAGAGAATCATTTGAAAAAGACAAATATGGAAAAGGGGACTAGCAAACTTTAGAATTAATTATTAGCCATATGTATCCAAAAGACATAAGCTTTTAATAGAAAATGATGCCTTTCATAAGCTGACCAAATTAGTGTGGTGTTGCTTTATGCCTATTACTAAAAAAAGTTTCAAACAGTGGAAAGTAATACTGAGAGTAATACTAATACCACAATGGGGCTTATTAAGTTTCAAACAAGGAAAAGGGGAAGAGAAGAGAAGAGAAGAGAAGAGAAGAGAAGAGAAGAGAAGAGAAGAGAAGAGAAACAAGAGGTAAAAGGCAAATTAAATTTTGGAAGGCATTTAGGAGAATTCATTTAGAGCAATGATGTTCATGTGACATGAACTCTGGCAATTGCTTCTAACTCATATAGTGATGACCTGCAGGATCACCAAAGAGGAAGCAAGTTGTCTTTTTGCAAGATTAACAATTTAAAAGTGCTGAAATTAATTTTGTTTAATAGCAGTGGGTGCAAACATTCCTTATAAAGAAGGTTGCAAGGTCATGAAGCCACCGATAGCCATTTAAAATGTAGCTTTTTAATAAGGGCAATAGATTTAGGGTGGCTAAAATGTTAAAAAGCCTTTATAAAGCACTGAAATTATAATGGGTCAGGTTTGTATCATATCCTGTAACTTGGTTTATATGTTTATGCTTTTTCATATCACGAAAATTCTGAGAAACAAAACATAGTAGTCCTGTGATACACTGACATACAATGAAGGAAAGTAAAAAAATCAGAAATGAAAAGAGTAAAAATAAATACTTGGCAAAAGTGTCACTCAGTCTTTAACTTAACGTTCTTTATACAGACGTATTTAAAATAAATAGGCTTATTCAAATTCATCAATGGCTCTCATCTTCGTACATGAACAAGAGTGCTAGCCCCATAAATCACTCTGCTACTGCAAAAACATATTCCAAACACGATACTGATTGTTTTTCCTTATTTTTTCTGGGAGAATATACAGTATGCTTCCAAAATTCAAATTTTGATTTTTAAATTTTTTTTATGGTTCCATGGTGACGCAAAATCTTAGGATATGATATTGGATCATTGGGGAAGAGTAGTACTGCAGTGCTCTTATGGAACCGCAAAGATGGGATTCCAGTTTGTTACTTTGGTCCTTCTTAGGACACTTAATGAAGAATGCTTCCTTTTATTTTAAGTAAGGTCGCTGTTCATGCAATTGTCCTTCAGAGTTGTTTTGAGGGGAATTACATGTTCTGGATCAGGATCTTGATTGAAGAAATATAATGCTTTCTACTAAATTCATTTGTTGATGCACAGTGGCTCAGTGACTTAAAAGATGCCAGAGAACGTCTATACTCTGACAGTTCGAGCCTTACTCCCTTGTGATGGAGTAAACCTTTGTCCAACTCCTGCCCATCTTGCAATTCAAAGGCTTGTAAATACAAGTAGATAAATAGGTACCACTTTGGTGGGAAGCTCCATGTTTCACCATACATTCTGCACTGCAGCATGATGTCATCCTGGCCACATGACCTTGGAAATGTCTTTGGACAGTGCCTTGCTCAATGGCCTAGAAATGGAGATGAGCACCATCTCCCAAAATTGACTACGACTAGTAAAATAAAAATTGCAGCAAAACATTTACCTTTTACCACTTCAGAGGAAAATAAACTTGTATTTTCTTACCTAGACCAAGAATGTATTTATACCAGTGGTGGGATTCAGCTGGTTCGGGAGAACTGGTTTTTAAAATTCTGGGATAGTGGGGAAAGATTAGTTGCAGTTGTCTCTCTCATGTGATAGACTAAGGGTCTGCAAACTTGGCTCTTTTAAGACTTATGGACTTCAACTCCAAGAGTTCCTCAGCCAGCAAAGCTGGCTGAGGAACTGTGGGAGTTGAAGTCCACAAGTCTTAAAAGAGCCAAATTTGCAGACCCCTGTGATAGACAATGAGTTGAGTGGAGAACCATGTAGATGTAAATGAAGAGAACGATCCAGCCATTCTTACAGCTCCACTTCTACCCTCTGAATCAAGCCCTATGGCCAGTGCCCATCCATGCTGTTAAAGAACCTAGTATTTCAAGGGCTCTAAGCTAAACTAAGCAGCACGTATCATTTGTGCATGGACTCATGCCCAGAAGTATATAAGCAACTAATGAAGTCTATCATGAATTGCTTTGTTTATTGTGTTAAAGCTGAAAAGTAGTTGCGCTGCTGCAAGTCTCAAGCTGTTTTCCAGGCCAAACTATTAAAAATACATTTCTAGGGATCTCTCTAATATCGATTACAATATCAAAATTTCTTGATCATTCACTAATGTTATAAAAGATTAGCTGTGGCATGCTGTTATTAATTTTCAGATGTAGAAGCCATTTCTTGACAGCGAGGCAACCTGCTGGTCATTAGATTTAAATTATTTTGGCTGCAAGCTCATTCCTGACAGTGTCCAAATTTGGCATATGAACCATTTTTCTCTATCTGTCCCACTTGGACACAGAACAAAGAAAAATGAGACTCATAGAAATCATTAATGAAATCACCACAAGGAAAATAATGTTAAACTATTACTAAATATCACTTGTAATGATACATTTCGCTTGCCATCTTTTTTTCCTTTTCCGGCTATAAGTCAGTTTCATATCCTCATTCAACAATTCAAAGAAATCTCATTTTGCAGGTCAGCAAGGACTTTCTTAAAGGTAAGCTTGATGCGGGTCCTTAGGGCATCTCATCCATCCTGTGGTCGGATGGCATTCGACACCAAGGGACCCCATTAAGAAGGAAAGGCAGACCGCAATCCCAACCCAAAGCATTCTGAAGCAGAGCACTAGAGTTCTGGCAAATACACAAAGGATGTGATTCCATTTGTCTTCAGTGAATGGAAGCCAATATATCAGCTTCGGTTAACTCAAGCCTATTTTCCAACCTTGCAGTGTTCTTAAAGCAATATACACACATCTGCCCATTCCACCTGGGACTGTGGCAGCAGAACAGTCTAAGCTTCAAGTTAAATAGGTTGATCACTGGCAGCTTTAAAATGGGAGGTCTTCAATCCCAAGAATTCCCCAGACATCAAGGCTGGATGGAGAATTCTGAGGGTTAGAAGTTCACCCACCTTAAAGCTACCAAGGCTGAGAAACACTGCTTCAGTGCTGTAGGCCAACAGTATGCAGGAATTCATCAAAGATCCAATTCTTGCCTTTAGATTTGCAAGACCTCCTTAAACATGGTTTGCCAAATAAACAAATAAAAAGAATCACATAGTCTTTAATTCATGTTTAACGTGGCCCATAGCCCTGGTGCTAGTAATGATGAGATATATAGTCATGCTTATCTGGAGAAAGGGAGCGTGTGCAAGACTGCTTTAAAAAAAGGGGAACTCTTTTTTATATTTATATTTAGGATATAACTATTGTTTCAAATATTTAGTTACATTTATATATACTAGATAAAATGTTCTTATGCAGCAAATTTTAAAACATTTAACACAAATACACACACACACACACATCAATAATGTGGCCTGTGTAAAACCACTAACCTTAACCACTTTGAAAAGGCATCTCTCTCCCAATGAGACCATTTGGAACAAGGCAAGAGAAAAACTTTCCTTACATGCCTGATAAATGAACCTCTGAAGGTGGCCTTGTCATCTCTACTTCAGCAGAGACAGGTCCACAATTGGACAGGTCCTTAATGAGACAAGCAATCTCTAAAAAAAAAAAATCATACTCTAAGGTAGCCTTCCTTAGTCTACCCAGTGCTCCCTAGAAGTGCAGGGAAGTGGCAGAGGTTTGTTGGAATTGTAATGCAGCATATCTGGAGCAGTGGTGGGTTTCAAATTTTTTTTACTACCGGTTCTGTGGGTGTGGCTTGGTGGGTGTGGCAGAGGAAGGATACTGTAAAATCTCCATTCCCTCCCCACTACAGGGGAAGGTTACTGCAAAATCCCCATTCCCTCCCTTCTCCAAGGGAAGGTTACTGCAAAATCCCCATTTCCTCCCAATCAGCTGGGACTCGGAAGGCAGAGAATAGATGGGGGCGGGGCCAGACAGAATTTTTACTACCGGTTCTCTGAACTACCCAAAATTTCCGCTACCGGTTCTCCAGAACTGGTCAGAACCTGCTGAAACTCACCTCTGATCTGGAGGGCCTTAATCAGGGAACACCATATCAAGTCCTTGAGAAATTCAAACCGTGGATTCTGCCTGGAAAATAATGAGCAACTATGCAGTCCTTTGGTATCATTCAGTACAATTTAGCAGCTTTCACCTTTTGAACTTCATGAAGCATTCCATTGGTTCTTAATAAGGACAGCATCTTGCAAGAATCCAAAGATAATCAAAATCAAACCAAACCAATTTAGGAGGACACTCCTGGCTGTCACCTGAACATCAAGGCTACTGTGAAACCAGACCGTTCAAGGAAAGGTGTGTGTGTCTTCCAAAATAGGCTGAATCTCAGTTCCGTAGCTAACATTTCTTTCAGCCAAAGCACCTCCGCACTTTTTCTCTTCCCTCAATTTCCTTTCTTCTTTCAAACAAGCCCCTTTACAGAATTGAAATAATGCATGAACTGGAAGGAGGTGGTAGAGAACTATTTATTTTTTATATAAAACTTGTTTATTATTCATAGGACAATTATGAATTAAATATAATTAGAAAAGACACTGGTGTTCCAAGTATTATGGATTGTGTACCTTAAAATATTGCATAAGTGTAAAAGAAGCTCTTGTTCTACAGTATTTATAAACCATCCTAATAGAGGTCTATAAATCAAGCACATAACTTCTAAAAACATAACACATTGCATAATTTCAATTTACCAAAAGAGGGCTAATTCAGCAGGAAGTAATTACTGTGTTATTCCCCATTAATCACAACTCCATTACATAATAACACTTAGGGCAATTCTTTCTAAGTTTTCTCGGAGTGAGCCCCATTCCATTCAAGAGTATTTCCTCCCAGCACACATAACTACTGGCTTTCAAACACAAACAAATAAAAAGTCAAATTCAAAACCGTTTGCCAAGATTCTTGCTACGTTGCAAAACTGAGCACTGTAAAAACCAATATCTTGCAGGGAACATCAAATGAATCAATCCAATGAAAGCATTCTTGGGCTGTCAGGATGCAAGCCTGCCCCTTCGGTACGTCCATCATGATATCACACAAAGAACCTACAACAACATAATTCACTTTTATAATTTTGACACTTACGGAATGCAAGTATCCCAAACATTAAACATCAGTAACATCACTGGAACCAATTTTAAAAGCCCAGGTTTGCCTGCTGTACGTAAATACTAATTTACAATCGGAAAAGCACATCAGCTCCCTTCAGTAAGCAAACAAAAATCAGACAGCCAAAATGAAAACGGCAAAGAACAAGGACAAATAATTTTTCACTAGATTTTATTTTCTTCCAACAAAGATAAAAACCATTCAGGAATTAAGTCTGCAATAGAAAAATAACTCAGTTCTAGTGATTTAACATTTTGAGCCCCTACCTCTCTCTCACTCTCTCTCTCTTAGAATGTGGAGACTTTCGGAATCTGGTTTTATTAAAGCAAGACAAAGTATTTTCAGCAGTGTTTTACAAAATATTCCATCAGCAGAAGTGTAAGGCAGGTCGGATAGGGACTAACTTTTGCAAGGTATTAAATTAAAAGATGTTGAATTAAGTTAAATGCCCCACATTGAATTGACATTTCCCTTTTTTTAATGCAGGCTGAGATTGATGAAAAATACCACTTATCTACATTAAGGGTCAAAATATCCAGCAAAAGAAGCCTCTGGGTCATTGCGTCAGAGCAAAAGCAGTCTTACATAATCCAAGGACCAGGACGCGGATCACATTCTGATGATCCAATTAATGGTGGCATACTTTGCAATCAGCCAGGAAGCAAGGCCCCTAACAGATTGTGGGGCTGTAACATCAATTTCTTAAGTGCATTTAAAGGATTACAAATGTTAGTTCTGCTTGAGATTGAAACACCTATTGAGGTGCTCTGAACCACATTACAGTAATTGGGTACCTGAATTAATGCCGTTTCTTCTCTTGGTGAACTGAACACCCTGGAAATAGGGTTGGTTTTGCTATATTTCTGGCTGTCCCTCTTCTCCAAAATGAACACCTTTCTTCAAAATAAATCTTTGAAAGTATATCTTTTACCTGTGTAGCTTTAATTACAGAACCTGGACGCTATTCTCATTTTATCATGACACTGTCTCAGTTTGTTCTACTCATACCCTTTTTATCATCGTATATAGCTATTAAAATTCCTTGAAGGAGGCAAAAAAAAAAAATGAAGGGGAAAAATGGGCCCAAGAGAAAAGGAAAGAAATTGACTGTTTCAGAGGGGATTTCAGCAGGTTCTGACCAGTTCTGGAAAACCAGTAGCAGAAATTTTGAGTAGTTCAGAGAACCGGTAGTAAAAAGTCTGACTGGCTCCGCCCCCATCTATTCTCTGCCTCCCGAGTCCCAGCTGATCAGGAGGAAATGGGGATTTTGCAGTAACCTTCCCCTGGATTGGGGAGGGAATGGAGATTTGACAGTATCCTTCCCCTGCCACGTCCACTAAGCCACATCCACCAAGCCATACCACACCCACCAAGCCCACAGCCACAGAACCGGTAGTAAAAAAAATTGAAACCCACCACTGGACTGTTTCCTCTTTTATATTTCTTTATTTCACACACTACATGCTATTTACAATATTTTGTACTTCAGGAGGGAAAGAGCCAGCTTGCTTCAATTAGTCTCCTACTTTTACTGAAGTTGATCTATGTAAAAGTCTTCATCATATCAAAAGTGCAAAAATAATAACTATCCAGCTATTTCAATTTAGTTAAGTTAGTAAATTCAAAATATAGCAAACATTCATCGTGGTATAGTTGGATTAGGAGAATCACATTTTTGGATTAAATGCCTCTTTCTAAACAATTAAACATCAGAGTTCTCAGTCCCAAGTCAGCATCACAAGAGAATAAAATGCTAATGTTAAATCTTGTTAAAAGAAGAGAAAGCAATGAAGGGAAGGAAAGGGACAACAGTCTAACTGGTATGGTAGTTGATGCAAGTCCAACAGCACCCAGTTGAAAACAAGTTCTTTCCATCTGAGCAGAAAGGAAACTGCACAAACAGCAATGGAACAAAAGATCAGTTTCAAATTGACAAGATGATTTGGGAAACGGAAAGAGAAGGAAGACCAACTTGAAAGTAGCTTGGATTGATTACAAGAAGGCATTTGACTCCCTGACACATGATTGGATAATCAAGTGACTAGAAATAACAGGAATCAGTAGAAGCATCAGATGCTTTGTGCAAAATCAATGGCACAATGGAAGATACACTACACTTGTACATTGTCTCTGTGGGAGTGCTAAAGTTTCTAGATGCTGCGTTACAATTTCTGCTATGGATCTGAGTGTGGTAATCCCATAGATGTTCCTCTCATTTTTTGATATGTTCGCCATCAAACTGGAAATAGGTGGTGCGACAAAGGTTGATAAGATCCATGATCCTGTGCATTTTGACCTTAGTATATTTGATATCTGATCTAACCAAATGTATATAAATATTGATTATATATCTTGCCCAATTTCCAATCATCTGTAGGCCCAAGCCCAAAAACTATAAAGCAATATCCAATCAAGTTGCAAATCCAATCAAGACATAAAGCAACATCCAATCAAGTTCAATCTTTTATTTGCTTATATCTAATAAACAGAATCTTGCTAAACTAAAGCTACAACCTTTTAATCTACTAGATATATCCTGAGAGATTCCAGGGTATGGCTATCCTGAACCTGATCAATGCCTGGAATACACTACCTGACTCTGTGGTTTCTTCCCAAAACCCTCAAAACTTTAACCTTAGATTGTCTACTGTTGACCTCACCCCATTCATAAGAGGTCTGTAAGGGGCGTGCATAAGCACACTTATTTATTTATTTATTTATTTATTTATTTATTTAATCAAATTTTTATACCGCCCTATCTCCCGAAGGACTCAGGGCGGTTTACAGCCAGATAAAAATACAGAAATCATACACAATAAAAACTAATTAAAAACTTATTTAAATAGGCCAAAATTTAAAATTACAATTAAAATGATAAAACCCCATTACCTAAAAATTAATAACTAACCCCAGTTAAAATTAAGTAAAACTTTTAATCCAGTCCCGCTTGGATAAATAAATGCATTTTCAGCTCACGGCGAAAAGTCCGAAGATCAGGCACTTGGCGTAAACCAGGGGGAAGTTCGTTCCAAAGCGTAGGAGCTCCCACAGAGAAGGCCCTACCCCTGGGGGCCGCCAGCCGACATTGTTTGGCGGACGGCACCCTGAGAAGACCCTCTCTGTGTGAGCGTACGGGTCGGTGGGAGGCATGAGGTAACAGCAGATGGTCCCATAAGTACCCGGGCCCTAAGCCATGGAGCGCTTTAAAGGTGGTAACCAAAATCTTAAAGCGCACCCAAAAGACCACAGGAAGCCAGTGCAGACTGCATAGTAGTGGTGTTACATGGGAGCAACGAGTGGCTCCCGTTACTACTCGCGCAGCTGCATTCTGGACTAGCTGCAGCCTCCGGGTGCACTTCAAGGGCAGCCCCATGTAGAGAGCATTGCAATAGTCCAAACGAGATGTAACCAGAGCATGTGACCGTGCATAAGGCATCCCGGTCAAGGAAGGGGCACAACTGGCGGACCAAGCGTACTTGGTAAAAAGCCCTCCTGGAGACGGCCGCCAGAGGATCATCGAACGACAGCTGCCCATCCAGGAGGACACCCAAGTTGCGCACCCTTTCCATTGGGGCCAATAACTCGCCCCCAACAGTCAGCCGCGGTTGCAGCTGACTGTACCGGGGTGCCAGCATCCACAGCCACTCCGTCTTGGAGGGATTGAGCTTGAATCTGTTTCTTCCCATCCAGACCCGTATGGCTTCCAAGCACCGGGACAGCACTTTGACAGCTTCGTTGGGGTGGTCCGGGGTGGAAAAGTACAGCTGAGTGTCATCAGCGTACAGATGGTAACTCACCCCGAAACCACTGATGACCTTTCCCAGCGGCTTCATATAGATGTTGAACAGGAGAGGCGAGAGAATCGACCCCTGAGGCACCCCACACGTAAGGCGCCTCGCGGACGATCTCTGCCCCCCTGTCAATACCGTCTGCGACCGGTCGGAGAGATAGGAGGAGAACCACTGATAAACGGTGCCTCCCACTCCCAAACTCTCCAACCGGTGCAGCAAGATACCATGGTCGATGGTATCGAAAGCCGCTGAGAGATCTAATAGGACCAGGGCAGAGGAACAGCTCCTATCCCTGGCCCTCCAGAGGTCATCCACCAACGCACCCAAAGCTGTCTCCGTACTTTGCCCGGGCCGGAAGCCGGACTGGAACAGGTCTAGATAGATAGCTTCATCCAGGTACTGGGGAAGCTGCCATGCAACTACACTCTCTACAACCTTCGCGATAAAGCGAAGGTTGGAGACTGGACGGTAATTCCCCAAAATAGCTGGGTCCAGGGAAGGCTTCTTGAGGAGGGGTCTCACCACCGCCTCTTTCAAGGCAGCGGGGAAAACCCCTTCCACCAATGAAGCATTTATAATTCCCTGGAGCCAGCCTCGTGTCACTTCCTGAGTAGCCAGTACTAACCAGGAGGGACACGGGTCCAGTAAACATGTAGTTGCATGTAACCTCCCCAGCAGCCTGTCCACATCCTCGAGAGCCACAGAATCAAACTCATCCCAAACCACCTCAACAAGACACGACTCCGTCATCTCGCCTGGATCATCGCAATTTTGGTCCAGACTATCCCGAAGCTGAACGATTTTATCGTATAGATAACCGTTAAACTCCTCAGCACGTCCCTGTAGGGGGTCATCCCGTCCCCCCCTGATGAAGGAGGGAACGGGTCACCCGAAACAGGGCGGCCGGGCGGTTATCTGCTGATGCAATGAGGGTGGAAATGTAAGAACGTTTCTCCTCCCTCATTGCCACTAGGTAGGTCTTAGTAAAAGACCTCACTAGTGTCCGATCAGCCTCGGAACGGCTAGACCTCCAGATGCTCTCTAGGCATCTTCTCCGGCATTTCATCTCCCTCAGCTCCTCGGAAAACCAAGGAGCCAGTTGAGATCTACGCTGGGTCAGAGGCCGCAAAGGCACGACACGGTCCAAAGCCCCAGCCGCGGCCTGTTTCCAGGCCACAACTAGTTCTTCAGTCGTGCCGTGGGCAAGATCCTCAGGAAATGGCCCAAGCTCCGTCCGGAACCTCTCAGGGTCCATCAGGTGGCTGGGACGGAACCAACGCATTGGCTCCTTCTCCCTGCGGTGGTGAGCGGCAGTCCGAAAGTCTAGGCGAAGGAGAAAATGATCTGACCATGACACCGGTTCCATCACTAAATCTCCTAATTCCAGATCATTAAACCACTGTCCAGAGATAAAAATCAAGTCTAGTGCACCTCCCCCAGTGTGTGTAGGGCCATCATTTACTTGAATCAGGTCCAAGGCCGTCATGGAAGCCTGGAACTCCTGAACCACTGTTGATGACAAGCTGGCCGATGGCAAGTTGAAATCCCCCATGACCAAAAGTCTGGGGATCTCAACCGCCATCCCGGCAAGCACCTCTAGTAGCTCAGGCAGGGCTGTAGTCATGCAGCAAGGAGCCAGGTACGCGATCAACAGACCCATCTGATTCCTATGGCCCCACTTCACAAGGAGGGATTCACAACCAGCTATCTGAGGCACAGTGGACTCCCTTGGCTCTAGGCTTTCTTTAATCACAACCACCACCACCCCACCCCTACCTTGGGCTCTCGGCTGATGGAATGCATGGAAACCTGGAGGGCACAGTTCAACCAGGGGTACACCCCCCTCTGTGCCCAACCAGATCTCCGTAATGCCCGTAAAGTCCGCGGACTCCCTCTGAATAAGATCACAAATCAAGGGAGCCTTATTAGCCATGGACCGGGCATTGCACAACATCAGTCGAAGACCCAAGCCCTGAGGGTCCTGACCATCTGGGGAACGAGTAAGGACTGAGGGGCCGGAGCACGTGATCGCCTTTAAACATCGAACACGTGCTCCCAAAGAATGATACGGCCCCTTGCCTCCGCCATATCTGCCTCTCCCACTTACCGTACAGATGGAATGATGCTCTACGCTCTGCACACTCCCCTCCCCCCTGACTTCGGACCAACTAAAGTAATGCCGTGAGCACGCGCTGGGACTGGACATACCCTCCCCGACGGGTTTCCCCCAACACCCGCTCTAACCCTCCCTCCCCCACTCCCCGACGGGTTTCCCCCCACCTGTCCTTACCCTCCTCCCCCTTTAAAAAACCCTTAGTTAAAAACTTATTTAAAAACCCCCAAAGATTCTTCTTAGACGCATGCCACCTCTCTGGGTCCCAAGACCCTTCATTAAGGCAGGCTCTCGATAGTGTGGAGGGCCATTCTTGCAAGGCGGGGGCATCTCGCAAGTGAAGAAGTTCAAAAGGTGAATATCTCATGGGAAAAAAGGCGGCTAAAAGATGGTATAGCCCCAGAGCGGTATCTATCGTGCCTAGCGTCCCTGTATTTTTACTTGTATCCTTTTTCATGTATTCAAATTATGTTTATATTTTTATCTGTTACCAAATCTCTCCCCTAATACTTCTCCAGGTGCAGATTCCATCTCATAAGTTTTATGCAAGCGGATAAGTGCACAAGTTCTTTTCTTGCTTTAAGGGACTGTGCGATCATAATACTTAAGAAATCTGCCAATATTGTATAGAGCCATCAAGCCTGGCCTTCAAAACTTTAGCTCACCATGAATGGCAGACAAAAGAGCTTACCAGATCTCTTTGTTACTATCAAGTGCACCAACAGATTTCTCCCAGATATGGGAGAATGTAAGCAGGGAATGCAAATTCTACTCCCAAAGTATTCTCTAACATATTCAGTCTTTCATAGTAGCACATTAATGGCTTCTAACAAGGATCTTATAGGAAGCAGAGCATCGTGGTTTAGAACAAAGCCTGACAGACATTACAAATGGATATTCCCATTTCCAAGTAGTTTTTGACTCATTAGACCATTCTGATTGAAATGATTTACATATAGATAATTAACATGAAAACCCCAAGGACTACTTAGCTGTTTAGCAGTGTATGTATTATAGATAACCATTTCCATACATCTAGTTCTAAATCCATTAACAAAAATTAATTTCTTCTCAGTGCATTACACGGCACAGCATGTTGCAATTGTATGCTTGCTAAATTACACCTTTTCATCACTTCTCAAGTGACCTTATAAACAGTTAAAATTTTCTGTTTGGGAAATGGGAGCTACTAGTTTTGACAAAGGATATATTTAAGAGGTAATATATGGCAGAGCCACAAACAAGCTCAGAAATGTATTAAATCTGCAAACAAACATCACTCCTGAGAGCAAATTCATATGGTGAGTGCTGAAACTGAGAGAAGGCAATGAAAAACAAAAAGATCTCGGCAGAACTCCAAAGTTTATAGAAGCATATAACTCCCTGGACATCCCAAACTCCAATCAATGTAGCGTTGTAGGCAAAATATGTAAAATGATCTCCCTGCAGAAAAGAAACAGCACAGATGAGGAATAGAATGGGTCCTAAACAGGAGTCATGCAAAGTATCATTTCTAACAATCATACTACTATATTAATTTCTTTACCTTTCTACCCATGCCCTAAATTACCTTTCCTTAAGGTATATCAAGATCAATCACAGATGCACATTTAAAAAAAAACAAACCATGAAAAATGGATGTGAAGATAAGTGGGATCAACACACATGGCAAGCAATAAACTTTATGCAGAAGCCTCAATTTTCATATAATGGTGTAAATAAAGTCTTATCCGATGGTTTTCATGGATGGGAAGAAACCATGCAATCCATTGTTTCAATGAAAGGACTTATCATTGCAGCATTTCAGTCATATAATGATATTTTAGTTACTTCCTTAATTGCAGCACTAACAACTGAGGACAGAACACCTATTTGCCTGGCTTACCCTAAACCCAGGGAGTGAAATGCTACCGGTTCAGTCCGGTTCTCCTGAACCGGTAGTAAAAAATGTTTAAAAAAAGGTCCGACGATCAGCTGAGCAACGCGCGATCATCGGAATTTTTTTAAAAAAACTTTTAAAAACATTTTAAACTACCAGTTACAGACAGCGGGTAGTACCATGTTTTCCCAAAATAGGATATGTCCCGAAAATAAGGCCAAGCCTGATTTTTGGGATGTGTTGTGTCTTGTCCGCTCTCATCGCAGCCGGGGTCTGCTTATCTGCTCCCGAACATGGAGGAATGTATGCCTCCCGGCCCCAGTCCTGGCTCCATGCCCAGACAAGCTGCAGAGGAGGGGGCACCTCCCGGTCCCAGCCCTGGCTCCATGCCCAAGCAGGCTGCAGAGGAGGGAGCATCCCCCGGCCCCAGCCCTTGCTCCATGCCCAGGCAAACGGAGCAGCTAGACCCCTCCCCCTCCTCCACAGCATGTGAGCCTGAGGAAAGTTTACTTCCAACAGCTGACCCTCGCATCAGAAGATTGGATAGGCGGAGGCAACAGAAGGAAGGGAGGGGCAGGCCTTAATGAGTGCTGAGTCATGGAGCCACACCCCATGGCCTATACAAAGGATCTGCTTTCTGGCAGTCTCTGAGTCAGGCAAAGTTGAACTTATCTTGCTGAAGTCACTTACTGGTCTCCTGCCTGCTCTGAGGACTTTGCTAGGACTTTGGGCAGAGCTGCAGAGGCAAGCCTGATTCGGATTTCCCTGATACGGCCATCAGCGGAGAAGTGGGACACGACAGGATCTGCCTAAATATATGCCCTCCCCCAAAATAAGCCCCCCTCTCTTACACACAAACAGGTTCCTCACCCCCCAACCCTCCCAAGGCAGCCACATCCCTGTGAACTCCTGCACCCCCCACCCCTTTCACCACCTGCGGCACTGACTATAGACCTCAAGCACCTGCTCCTGCTCCTGTGCCATGGTGGCAGCCTGCCCGCTCTCGCCCCTGTGCCCAGTGGCCAGGTCCACATAGCCCACACTACCAAGTGCCCACCACAGCAGCCCCAGCGCAAGCATTACCGCCCCAGGGCTTCCTTGGCAGGGCAGCCACTGGCAGCAGAGAGGCTTCCATTGCAGCAGGCAGTCAAAGAGGCCTGGTCCATCCCACAGCTGGTGTGTGTCTCGGCGGGGATGGCAGAGGCACTACAGGTGTTGCTGCTACCGTCGCCTGCGGATACCCGGTGGCCCCCTGTGGCAAAGCTCAGCCACGAGTGAGGAGTGTTGGCCGTGGCTGGGCTGGCTGAGCTGTGTCTGTTGGGGCTGCCCTTGGCATGTCTGCCCGGGTCTCGCTGCCTGGCATGAAAGAGTAAATTGGATCTGCAACTGGAGCGGAGAGGAGCAAGGGGGAAAGTGATGCCTCTGGTGACCATCACCATAGAGTGGAAAGTACACGCCCAGAGTGGCCGCTCCCCACGCTAGGGTTTGGAAGCTGCAGAGGCAGAATTTGTGGGAGAGAAAGAAAGACTTCTGCTGCTTCTGCTTTTGGCTGCATGCAAGGAAAGCAGCACAGGCAGCAGTAGTCTTTCTTTGTCTCCCCAAACTCTGCCCCTGTGGCTTCTCAACCCCAGCCAGGGCAGCAGCTGCTCTGGCAGTGTACTTTCCACTCTAAGGTGATGGCTGGAGCTGGACCCTGCAGGGAGATCTGGCCCAGGCCGTGGCTTCCGTGTGGGTGCTGGGGGTGGATGCCGGTGTCATAGGCTACAAGCTCCTCAAGGACCTGGTGCTCATCAGATTCACCCACATTGATGTGGTGAGGCCTGGGAAGCACCCAAGAGGGGGCTTGGGACAGGCACTCACGTGGCTTGGTACCTTCGGGCCGCTTATATTCTACACACACAAACCAAGGGAGGGGAGGGGTTTGATGGCAGCGCGTGAAGGGAGCCTCTCTCTACCGGACTCATGGCTGTGCGTGTGCAGGCCGCCCAGGGCCTCCTGCACCCCTGAAATAATAAGACCCCCCCCCGATAATAAGGTCAAACCCTTATTTTGGTGTTCAAAAGAAAATAAGACCCTGTCTTATTTTCAGGGAAACATGGTAAAAAAAATGCTTAAGAGTAAAAAAAAAAGTTCCAATGATCATGCGTCGCTCAGCTGATCATCAGAACTTTTTTTTTTTACTTTTTAAGCATTTTTTTACTACCGGTTTGGGCGAATAGGTAGTAAAAATATTCTTTAAAAAGGTAAAAAAAAAAAGACTCGGACGATCGCACGTCACAGCTGTGATCATCAGAACCTTTTTTTTTTTACTTTTTAAAAGCATTTTTTACTACCTGTTCACCCAAACCCGTAGTAAAAAATGCTTTAAAAAAGTTTTTTAAAAGGGTCCCAAGATTGTGTGCCATAGCTGATTCCCCCATCCACTGTTCCACTTACCTTCCCAAACCTCCTTTTGGTGTGTAATGCACATGCAGTGTGTGTTTGGTGTGAACTGCACATGCGCACACGCAGTGAACGCTTGGCGCACAGCGCACATGCATGGCCAGCGAACTGGAAGCAAACCGGTTCAGATTTCACCACTGCCTAAAACTGAGAATTTTTGGAAAGGTCAGTAATATAGATGTCGACTTCCATACTTCAAAGGAACAAATGGCAACTGTGTTCTTGTGTTCTGGCCTTTCCCATTAGTGGCATAAAAAGCCCAGCAAGAAACCTTAGACCCAAGCTAAGCTTTTTGCTTTGTTGGGCTTTGAGCAGTATCATTGGAAAATGAAGCTGCTTCACAATACCTATTCAAATTAAAATATCAAACCAGGCCAAATGAAGTTGGCCATCCATATTGTTTTGGTTGATAGGGGTCTTTGTATATACCCAGTATAGAAACCTCTTTAATCATCTAATTGATTTAGTTCCGAGATACTGTAGTATAATCACAGAGATGACCTTGGAGAAGGAATATAATTGTTATCAAAATATGATGTAAGCCCTGGAAAAGAAGATAATATTAGAAATAAATTTAAACTGGATAGCAATAGCTATAGCATTTAGACATATACTGCTTCATAGTGCTTTACTAAGCGGTTTACAGAGTCAGCATATTGCCCTCAACAATCTGGATCCTCATCTTTCCGACCTCGGAAGGATGGAAGGCTTTCTAACCACTGCGCCACCATAGCTCTTCCACCTTAACTCTCTTTGATATAAGAGGGAAATAAAATACAGTCTTTCAAGATTCAGTTTCCTGTAGCTTACATCAATAAAATAGGATTCCAATATTTCTTACGGAGTATGCTTCCTGTGCTGGTCACAAACAGCCTATAGCTAGGCTAGGAATACCTTGACTGGCTAAGACACTGAGCTTGTCAATCAGAAAAGTCGGCAGTTCAGCAGTTCGGATTCCTAGTACAGGTTTCCTGCATGAGAGTGGAGTTGGACTATATGACCTCCAAGATCCCTTCCAATTCTGTTACTGTTAACCTTTGTTATAAAATGACGAAGGTGAATCCCCAGAGTTCTGTTACTACATCTATGTTACGGGTGCTCTCAGTAGCTACAATGCACTACGTAGGAGAACATATGAATACTGAACAAATGGCACAGTTATTCTAAGTTCCTCAAATTTAGACAATGTCTTTAAGTGAAGAAAATCAAATGGAGTAATATGGAGGAAGAGGAGAAGAAGAAGAAAACCTGCCCCCTAGTGGAGATGTGGGGAAAGGCAGCCCCTATGATGTAAAACTACAGAGATAAGATGTCCACAGCCATCCTTAAAACTATTAAAACTTTTAAAACTACAGAGGAAAAAGATCAGCGTCCCAGTTCACCTAAGTATTGTCAGTGAGGAAACTACTTTGCTTTATAGCTAATATATAAGAAAAAAGCAAATAATATTATAAGATATTGTTACAAATGAGCACAGAATTCATTGAAGCTTGATTTTAATGGATCCAGATTGCCTCTGTAATGAAAAACCTTTGACATTATAACAACAATAATTTTAAAGACCCTTTTGTGAACAATTTCTATCATTAAGTTTCACAAATACCTGCAGTATGTACTTTGTGATGAAAATGAAACAGGGAGAACAATCCACTGTTTACGTTTTGAATTCTACATGTTCCAGTTCCATAAGAGGACTATAGCAGGGCCATTCTTAATGCTTATCTCAGCCTTAATAACTAGCCAGACAACTGACTCCAGAGCTTGGCTTATCAACTGTAGTTCGACAGGAGAGGAGGCCAAAAAATGAAGTATTTAACAGTGCTGCAGCAGTCATTAATATTTAAAGGTTTGAAGTCAAATGCTGATATGAAACTGTTTTTGGCACTTAATTCCACATTATTAGATAGCAACACGAACTAAACATATGATACGATATCTATATTAGCTGAATTAAAAAAAAGCAGTAGATCAAAAGACTTCCTTTTGCTACATTTTCACTTTTAATATCTAAAACGAGCCTTTGTAAACAGCCTTTAATATGGAATAATTATTTACTAAGAAGCAATATGAAATACAGTACCTCTGAAGTGCTGTAATCATCTATTCTGCTTCTCTCTACATCTTATCATGAGGCAGCATCCCAGATTACTTGTGAGTTATAATTTAAACAATGAAGTATGATCACAAGGAATGAGACACAGATTATATTTTAACTATTAATAGGCAATTTTCCTTGGCAGGTGGCATTTCCTCACCAACTGTGTCTGTCTCTAAGTAGGCTTATGTCTGTTGGTTCTTGGAAATCTTTGGGCTGTGGGCTAAAGTAGGAAGGTAATATATATTGGAGGAAACCATTGAAAACTTTATCATGGCAAACAAATTATATGGATTGGTCCATATAAATCACTTGACTCAAAGTTCGATTTAAAGGGGACTTTATGTTCCTGTTTTAGTGGATAGGATCCAAAAACATACTATTCACACACAAAAAACAAAGACAACAGATCAGAAAGGAAAAGAATCATTTATTTATTTATAAAATGTATGAGCTACCTATCTTACCATAGGATAACTCATCAATAAGGTAAAGGTAAAAGTTCCCTCGCACATATGTGCTAATCGTTCCCGACTCTAGGGGGTGGTGCTCATTTCTGTTTCAAATCCAAAGAGCCAGCACTGTCCGAAGACATCTCTATGGTCATGTGGCCGGCATGGCTAAACGCCAAAGGTTTCTACTTGCATTTTTTACATGCTTTCAAACTGCTAGGTTGGCAGAAGCTGGGACAAGTAACAGGAGCTCACCCCATTACATGGCACTAGGGATTCAAACTGCTGAACTTCCGACTTTTCGATCAACAAGCTCAGCATTTTAGCCACTGAGCCACCGCGTCCTCCAACTCAACAATACGATGGTGCTATTTTCTACCAAAGGAAATTTCCAGACTATTTTTAAATTGTCCAACTGTGCCTTAATTATGCTAGGTATAAATTGATCTGGATTATTTCTTCAGTAGGCTTTCAAGATTACATTATCTTCCACCACCGCCAGAATTAAGCCACCTTAGCCAAAAATATTATCCTGCTATAAGGAAATATATTTCCAGAAATCTAAATATTTGTATTTATTTCCCAGAGGGCAACTGGACTTTCTTCATCCATAGACATTAGTATTCGTTTCCTGAGCTTGTCAACCTTAATGGGTTTCACACAAATGGACAATGTTTTCTACCCACCCATCCCCAAACTCAGCATAGTCAGGTGGGAATAGAAAATCAAAGATCTGCATGAAAGAAATGCACTTACTCTTTCCATGTAATAGCCCCTTTCTGGCTCACTGTCCTCCCCTTTCAATTGCTAGGGAGAATTTACAGTAATTATTTGTTCTTCTCACTGATACCCTGATGAGGCTGGGAAAAATGGAGTAGAGAATGAGGCGCTCAACAGCTCCGTGCACCATTAAGATGCAGTCACATGAATCCCACAGTAAACAGGAAAGTATTACAGAAGTGTTCAGTTTTGCATGCAAAAGATCTTGGGATCAATCTGTGACATAGTCATGTAAAGGTCTTTTATACTCAAGGGAGCAACTACCAGCAAATGCAAAATACAGGAACAGATGAACACCGATCTGGCATTGTGTAAGTTGAATTTTGTGTGTCTGCACTCTCTACTTATAGTCTACCTACAGTACAACCAAATTTTGAATCTTCTGAATTCAAATCAGTCCTAGGAAATGTATTAAATTACATTTATAATTAAAATTTAAATTTAAATAAATGTATTTAAATTTGATGAATTGCATACATTTCCTGGTATGTATGTAACTTCTCAGCTCTATAACAGTTAAGAACTTTGAAAGAGCAAAACTAAAAACTTTGATCACTCTTTTAAAAAAGTGTTTGAAGACACCTTAACATAAACTCTACTGTTTAGAAGGAACTTAAACTGTATTTGTTGACTCAGGCCTTTCAATATTATCATCTTAATTCTGTGTTTTATATTTGTTGTGCTTTTAATACTGGTTTATGGATATTGCATTGCATCTTTATAAACCCTGCAGAGCCATTATATAACTGAATGGCATATAAATTGTTTAAATTCTACATTACTCAAAAGTGAATCTTGACTAAAATATATATGCTGATTTTAAAGTAATAATTTTTTAAAGATTTCAATGACTAGTGCATTTTTATGGACAGAACATCTAAATATATATATATTTAAAAATACATTTAATTGATTTCAGAAGTGCTTAGTATCTTACTCTTACATTTGTAATTCTAAAACTAAGCATTTACAGCTTCTGGCAATGGCAGAACAGTAGTTACATTTCTTCTTAATATACAATTTTGACACAACTCATTAAAGACTATATATACATATATACTGTATATATCCCTGAAGAAAAAGGACCTCTGTCAATAAGAAGTTGGTAATACAGTGTTTTGCTTATTGGTTAAATTGTTATATACACTATTAATCATTAAAGATTTTGCTCTGAGTGTTCAGGGCAAAAAAGAAAATTAAGAGATAAAAAAATAGTTTCCATGCATTGTTATGTGACAGTGAAAACCTAAATACATATAATATTAAACTACAGAGCATAGATATGAAAGGTGGCTGGTACCCCTATAAAGTTGGGAGGACTTATTTAAAAGTGTGCATAGCTAAACAAGCAAGAGAACCCACACCAATTAGAATAGTATTTTAAAGCCTTCAGCAGATTCTCTTGTCAGAAGTAAACCCCACTGGAAAGGATTATTTTTCCTAAGATGAACACATCTATTGTGGCTTTAAAATAAATGAAGAATCTGAAAGATGGCATTTATTTCCGGTCCCTAAACTGCTGCATCTTATATCAGTTCCATGACCTGCCTTTAAAAGAACTCAGAAAAATATAGGATTGCTTTCATTGTCATTACAATGTGCTCATTTCTACCATCTTATAAAATTAAAATAATTTGCTTCCAGAACAATCTACAGGACCGAAGGATCAAATCCTTCCCCGGGATCTGAACATTCCTTAAAATGAAAACCTCTAATGCCAATTACATGTGTGTTTACAGTGAATTGCAGAGGGAAATATTGCAAAATGGTGCAGTATGGGATATGGATTTCAGATAAAGGTAGTTCTCACCTTACAACCACAGCTGAGCCCAATATTTTTATTGCTAAGTGAGAGAGTTAAGTTTGTCCCATTTTACGACCTTTCTTGCTATAACTGTTGAGTGAATCATTCCTTCAGTAACAGAGTTGGAAGGGACCTTGGAGGTCCTCTAGTCCAACCCCCTGATCTCACAGGAGACCTGTACTAGAGATTCCAACCGCCAACCTTTCTGATCAATAAGCTCAGCGTCTTAGCCTCTGAGCCATCTAGGGAGTCATTGCAGTTGTTAAATTAGTAACACGGTTGTTAAGTGAATCTGGCTTCCTCATTGACTTTGCTTGTCAGAAAGTTGCAAATGGTGATCACATATGACCCTGGGAAACTGCAACCGTCATAAATATGAGTCAGTTGCCAAGCATCTGAACTTTGATCACATGACCATGGGAATTCTGCAACAGCCATAAGTGTGAAAAACAGTGATAAGTCATTTTTTTCAAAGTCATTGTAACTTTGAATGATCACTAAATGAACTGTTAGAAGTGTAGGATTACTTGTATTCACATAATGGATAACATATCTTTATTTTATTTGTTTATTATTATCTATGTGTGTATGTGCACATATATATCTATATCTTTAGGATAGTTACACACACACACAAAAGCAGTGTGCATCACACACAAAAGCAGTGTGCATCACACACAAAAGCAGTTTGCATCATTCCTTTAACCATGTTATTGTTTAAGTTAAAGAGTCTCAAAAATTATAGTCTTTTCATACAGGGAAAGTATTCTTAACGAATAATAATAATAATAGATAACAGTATTACTAAATGGTAAGTATTAAGTAATTTCCTCTGATAATTTTGGTTGCCTTTTCTATACTTTCTCTTGCTGTCTTACATCATTTTTCAAATATGATGATCAGAACTCAATAGAGCACTAGAGGTAGGCATATTATAGAATTCTATAACAGCATTATGCTATTTTTATTTTATTATATTGTAATGATCTCTAGTTCCTGAAGTTTGCTGACACTGTTTTACATTCTGGTAAACATTCTATTATTGAAGTCTGAATTAATCTCCAGATCTTATAAAGTGACTTGGCTTTCAGCGCTTTCAGTTTTGAGAAACTGTCCCTTTTCAACTAAATCTGAAATGGGAAGGATGAAATACTTACATCCTTTGAAACTAGATGCTATACAGAAGCCCTTGTCTATCTCTAAGGATTTAGTTTAAAACATAAAGTATTTTTCCACTTTTTTATGCTTTGCACCAGAAGCCTGGTTTCCTATTGGGTAAAGTGGAGCCAGTCTCTGTTCTGCGGATTCAGCTTGTTCTAAACCTAAATTCTTATTGACATGTTCATGTCATCCACTTCCCTAAGCATTGTCTATCTAGTTGGTCCTGCACGTGGAAATTAATAATCTTTCTGGGACTCTGGGACATTGCCTTGGTACTACCCAGAACTTCAGGATACCTGCACTTCAAATTAGTTAAAAGGTGTGAGCTAAAAATATCAAATTCTGATAATATGCTCTTCCTTTCCTTGTTTAGAGGGGCTTTTCTCTCTCTCTCTCTCTTTTTTTTACAACAGATAAAATCTATAAATCTTATCAACCGCATTCTTCCAAACAGTTATCCGTTCTCTTAAACAAAACTCTTTGGCAAATCAATTTCAGCTGAAATTGTAATGTGTAACCATTATAGATTTGAAGGGTCTATAGTTATATATAATGAACATAGCTACCATATGTGTAACTACTGTACTCTAAACTGACAAATGTGTACGCAATAACCAAAATTAACAGTAATACTCAGTCTTCCAGTGTGACACTGTCCAGGTTCTCTTACTTTATCAGAGAAACCTGAAAGAAAGGACATAGGTACCTCTGTGTATCATTATGTACAGTATCATTCCATATCGTCCATCAATGTAACACCTCCTTGAAGGAACATGCCATTTAATACCAAATACTAGTAAGTTAATTTTTCCTTATGTGTCATTTCTCAGCTAAATGCATTAGGGAAAAACCAACACAAGATGTACTGATAAAAAGAACATTCAAGTGGAAAAACCTCTACAATCAGTCCAGGTCTGTTTACGTGTATGCCAAGCAGCTACCTTTAACTGAAGGACATGTGAAGGACATGACAATAAGTGAACTCAAGAAAAAAAAACAAGAAACAAATGGTGCACAACGGTAATGGGAACGTCAGTGCTTATCTATGAAATTTCCAACACAATACTAGACAAAAAAAAATAGGATCACTTTAGACATTAACGTTTGCCAAATGATAGTGCTCTATATGGAGCCCATAATCTGCAATTCATTTGCATACACCAAATGGTTGATGTCTATATGCCAGCAATATGTATGGCTAATGAACAGCAAATACTAGAGTTTTCATAAATGATCTAAGCGTTATATAATAATTATTGTTCATATGACACTAAATATATTTTAAAAAACCAGTTTTAGGAGGACAAGAGTTTGACTGAGAAAGCAGCAAAAGGCACAAAATGAATGAATGAACAAATCAATTAATCAATGAAAATTTAGTCCTAAATATGTTAACATTTCACCTAAGAAATCCAAATACATTTTTAAGTCTTTTTGCATGGATAGAGCACTAAGAGTAGAAGAACTAAGTATAGAATTCTTTATTGGCCAAGTATGATTGGACACACAAGGAGTTTGTCTCCAGTGCATAAGTTCTCCATGTACAAGCAACAAGTGATAAATCATGATCATAAATATAAAATACAATCATCATAAATCATAAGCTACAACACTCAGTGATAGTCATAGTAAATGAGCAATCAACATAAATCATAATAGGATACTAATGCTTTTATTACTAAATAAGCAATCAACATAAATCATAAGATACAAACAACAAAGTTATAGCTATAAGAAGTTAAGGAAATAGGTAATGGAAAAAATGAGAAGGGTAATTCAGCCCTACTAGGTGGTTTTACATCCCAGGGCATAAAACAGTGTTGTGAGAATTAGAGTGATGGTAGATCCCCAGCCCCTATGGTTTGTAAAAACAAATGTTTTAGCATGAACCCAACCAAAAGAGGTATTTCTATAATTTAAGTCTTATGAAATAGCCACTTGCTAAACAAAGTACAGAAAAATTGTAAGTTTCTAGCAGTGGGTATATCAGTATGGATGCATACATGATATACTTTATTGTAAGTCTAGTTATGAAACATCAATGCCAATTTAAGGGGACCTCTATACAGATGTTGGAGCATGATGTGATACAATATAATTAATTAATTTCCTGAAGGTAAATTATCAGGGAGGAAATTGAATCTTCTGATGGCAACCCACCATGTTTCAATACTGGAAGGATTTTTTTGATTTATGCCACTGAAAATATTATTTCTAATACAAAGGACAAGGCACAATAACTACTTAGGAGGCCAAAAATTAAAGTTTTCCATATCTTTTGATCTGGATCAGGAAGGGGCACATACATACATACATATATATACAGATATATACAGATACATACATATATATACAGACATACAGACACACATACACACAAACACTGCAATATCTTTTTCAGATGTCTAATCAAGTATTTGTCTATAAGGGTAGTTTATATATGCATAACTATCATAACATAAAAACAGTTCACAACATAAGAGCATCCCTTTATGAATACCATATGTTGCCTCACATGAAATTAAAAAGTCACTGTTAGTGAGTTCTACATTTAGCTGAATGGAAGCAAACCTGCAGTCATTAATTCTAGATAATTTATAAAATGTACACTCCTGTGAAATCAGATCTAAACAGGTCTTAGTCCAAGTGC